>NW_023416318.1:3989598-4015748 GCF_014108235.1 Myotis myotis
CAGTTCCATGGGGACCATCAAAACACATAATTTACTATATAGTCTTAAATTTGACCCAGTTGCAAAGGATTATGCCTTGTCTTGATCAAACAGTTGCTGCTGAAAACTTGATTCTGATCCACTACTTCTAGTCTGCTAACTTAAAGTCATGGTTCCTCAGGCAGTACCCACACGACTGTGGACTGAGAACCCAAGACACTTTTCAGTCAGCTGATTGACTCCTTGTGAGATTGTGTGACTTTCTTTCCTTCACATTACTTTTCACCACTACAGCATCCTGCATCCTCCTGCCTCTACCAGAAGAGGAGCCTAATGATTGTCTTACCTGCGCCAGGAAACAATCTACATCTCCCTCAGGTTTATTAGAGAATACTATTAAAAACCCTAAACTAATATTATTTGTTGATTGATCAGACTTTATAACTGAAATTGGAGGTTAACTAGCAAGGTATGTCATCACTAACCTAGTTCTCCTTTAGTGATAGTACTATATCCAAGGGACATTCAGCTCAGGTGACAGAATTTACTGCACTTGCAGTAGTTTGCCAACTAGTCAAAGACCAGAGTAAACATATATACGGACAGCAGGTATACCTTTTCACTAATACACCATTTTAAAGTGCTTTGGTAACAATGGGGATTTCTTACCTCTGCAGGAACCCTCCTAAAAATGGAAAAGTTAATAAAATTTTAGATTCACTTTTACTAAAAGAATCAGTATTATAAATGTTGAGACCCATGTTAAAAAAATACAAAAATAAAGTAAATTATATAGAAAATCATTATCCCAAATAAGGCACTTTAACTAAGATTATTTTCCTATATAAACTCTCAAGAAAATCTCTGGATCAATTAAAAGAGGCTATTCTAAAATATGAATTTGAAGAGAAATTATAGGAAAAAATCTGGTGGGATTCTTATCTCAGATGTTTTTTGGCACTATCAGGATGACTGCTTGGGGGCACCAGATGATTGCAAGTAAATGTTAACAAAGTTTCTCCATAAAATAGCCATGAAGTAGAAAACTTGCTTAATATCTTAAATCAACATTGATCGGGACGCCTTTACAATAGCATGTGAGATTATTTTAGAGGCATGTGTCACCTGTCAACAACATAATCCTGGAAAAACTGTAAAAATGGAACATGGCCAGGAACCAGACCTCAAGGGATCTTTGAAAACCATCAGGCAGACTTTATCCAACATCCACCCACACTGGATTTGAATATGTTTTAGTTAATTTATGTATATTTTAGTGTGGGATGAAGATTTTCTTGCCAAAAATGTACAATTCTTACAGCTACTGAAAAGCAGCTTAATTTTGTGTTTGCAACCTGGGGCATCTTAACTTTTGTATCAAGTGATCAAGGCAGATACTTTATGAGAACCATTATTAAAAAACCCTGTAAGGCATTACCCCTTAGTCATAAACTACACTCTTCATACATCCACACTTTTCTGGAAAGAATGAAAGAACCAATGGCACAGTAATAAAAATTAGCAAAACTTCCAGAAAATTTTGAGCTCTCTTGGCCAAAAATATTCTCACTAGCCCGTATAGCCCTATGGAAAGGTCTACTTTTATGAAATGCAAACACAAAGGCCAATCCATCTATAGAACATGCCTCTTATTTTAGAGTTTCCCTTCTTCATGCACACATGGCAAAATATTGCAAATGGCTACACTCAGTCCTATTATTAACAGGTTGAGGCCACCTACGTAAACATCTTCCTAACAACCTGTTCATGATCTCTAATTTTATATATTGGGAGAAACATTACAGAAAAACTGCTCTTGAACTTCATCGAAAAGGGTGAATGTCAGGTATTACTAATAACAAATACTGCAGTGAAACTCTAGGAATCAATCTTTGGATTAACATTTCACAACTTGAAAAGTTTAGAATTCCACATAATCAGAAGATGACCCCAAAAGAGCACCTCAAACTGAAGATTCTCAGAAATTCTCAATAGGATCTGATTTCAAGAAGCATAGAGCTCAGCCTGGACCTTTGGATCAAGAAAATGAAGATGGATAGTGGACAACTTCTACCTAACATGTCAAGCCAAGATTCCTATCTAATTCCTGTGTGTCTGTTTATTTTTTTTTAATCTGTTTGCTTATAATCATTCTTCTTATTTTCTATAGACTCCTTGTTGTTGCCCACCCTTAATAGCTCTTTTTTTTCTTTTTATTCTTTATTATAACCATTAGTAAGAATGTAATCATTCTAATGCCATCATTATATATACCTGATATAAATATATTAAATCATTCTAATCCTAATCAGTAGCACTTTCCTCAATCTTACTGAGTGTTGGATATTCCATTTATTGACAGATCACCATGATAGGAACTTCTGGCCAATTCCTTTCTTCAAATGAGACCACAGCAAATTATAGCTGAAGGTGTTTCCATTTGAACCTGTGAAGGCAATTGAACTTAATTAAATCAATCTGTGACACAGTAGTGTCTGCCTCTCCCAAAAGAGAAATTAAAAACTATTATCAAATTTATCAATCAAACTATAAGTAATTCTAAGTTTTAATTAAACAACCTTCATAGTGTAATTGGCCAATACCACCTGTATGAGGCTAATAGAGATACAACTATGCAACTCTGCTAAATGTACAACCAAGGTTCTAGATTCATGTTGTCAACAACACCTATTTTTTCTGGATCTCCACATGCCCCACATGAATACTACTTCTTTTGCTGCCAGAATGCCTGGACCTATTTGCCTCAGACTATCATGTCATATATTTTAGGAATAATATTCTGAGACTTTATCTATACACACAGACTTTAATTCTAATTCCATTAATCATATAAAGTACAAATTAAAATTTAGACAGGAGCTGCAAAATGAGACCCCTCTTGGTTACTCAGACATGCTGCCTGAGGAAATTACTCATAGTTTATGCCAGGGGTCCTCAAACTACTGCCCGCCAGCCACATGCAGATACAAATATTGTATTTGTTCCCGTTTTGTTTTTTTACTTCAAAATAAGATATGTGCAGTGTGCATAGGAATTTGTTCATAGTTTTTTTTTAAACTATAATCCAGCCCTCCAACAGTCTGAGGGACAGTGAACTGGCCCCCTGTTTTAAAAGTTTGAGGACCCCTGGTTTATGCAAACAATCAGAGCAGTATTTCTATTGATGAGAATCATACAAATAGAAATGACTGTAAGACACCCATCACTAACTCTCATGAAGCTATTAATGACCATCTCTGCCCTACATTGATCAATGAAATATAAATCAATCTCAATTCATGGGCACAAGTACTAGTGGGTAATCACATTACTCTAAGTGTCTTGTTTTCTAGTCATGGTGCTGTCAAATCATTGCTAATACTTTTGTTATATTTGGATCAATGAAACAGGCAAGATGGGATTGGTTCAAGGAAAATGTCGTTGGGCTTTATAAGGCTTATCCTCGTAGCCTATGGGATTTGTTCTTTTGACCTGTGTTGGGCAAATAACATTTGAAGCATGGTATAGGGACTTTTAGTTGTTCTTATTCCTGTCATTGTGGCCATAATGCTGGTCTGTTGCATTCTATCCAGTGTCTTAAATGTTTCTATGCAGGCATTCTCTCATCAGGTGATCACCATGATAATCTAATAACAACAAAGAAATCAAAAAGATCTTGTAAGCCAGTTGGCTGCAAAGATGATAAACAATCTCTGAGTGTTGAAGGTATGGATCTCTAGCACTCCAAAATTACTCAACCTTTCACAAGTTAGCAATTGATCACAAGGGGAACTGAGAAGCAATTTTTTTAAAAATCAATGGCCAGCTCTTATGTAAGTAGAGAACTATAACCCACAATCTATAGGAATCAGCCCAGGAAATCAACCTGTTAACTATGTAACCATACAGTCAGACTACTATCTCCCAGAAACCAGTTCATGAAGCCAAACAGTAATCCATAGAGCAATAAACCCCAAATGGCCAGAACTTGATTAATAATTGACAATTCCCTAATATTGACCCCACTTCCAATTTAGGACCAATTAAGGAAAGACAAAGATGCACCCTAACCAAAATCATAGGGTGTCCTACTTCTAAATAGCCTGTATTCAGTTTCTCCCTGTTGATAGTCTCCAATCATACCTAAAGTGTTCTGGAATTCTCTACCTTTGAGTCTCTGACAAAATAAAAGAGTGGTGGCTGACTCCTTTGCTACAGCCAGCTCTGAAAAAATAACCTTTGCTTCTTCTCCTTTGTGTGGTCTTTATTTCCAAAGCACTCAATAAATGATATGTGAACAAATTAATCAATTAATTCTCAATTGGGTGTGCAAGTTGGCAGTAGTATTTTTTTTTCTGTTGAGTTTGGAGGATTGTCTGAAGGGGTGATATTTAGAGGCAGCATGGTATTATTTTTCTGAAGTTTTTTGTTTGTTTGTTTGTTTTTTAAAGGAGCAGAAATCAGAGTTTTACTCCTATTCTTGCCCATGGCATATCTTTATTTTTATTTTTTAAAATATATTTTATTGACTTTTTACAGAGAGGAAGGGAGAAGGATAGCGAGTTAGAAACCTCAATTAGAGAGAAACATCGATCAGCTGGCTCCTGCACACTCCCCATGGAGAATGTGCCCGCAACCAAGGTACATGCCCTTGACCGGAATGGAACCTGGGACCTTTCAATCTGCAGGCCAACACTCTATCCACTGAGCCAAACCAGTTAGGGCAAGCATGTCTTTATTTTTAGTCTGTAGCTTTTTCCTTCTGCAGCCATTGGCTTTATTATAAGTGCAATGAGAACATTAGAACCGGTGATCTTAAAGGAGCATTCTATGTGTGGAGTGGTGTCAGCTGCAAGTGTTCCTCTCCCTTGATTTCTGGAATTAAGGTTCCCCTCTTGCTCTCTTACACCCAGATGTATTTTTGTATTTTATCTGAATGCATTCCTAATATAACCAGATAAGTCTAGAATTAATACATTAAAATCCATAGTTACTGTCAATTAACATTTAGAAATTGTCTCACTATGTAGAGGTTTAATTATTTGACCTCAAATGCCCCTTTCAATCATATCTCATGCTTCACCTATACTGTGAGAATTGTTATCAAAAGGTAATTTGCCTTATGAGTTTGTTTGATTTGTTTGTTCTCTTTTCCTTGAGAAACTTGAAAGAATAAGATTGTTCTTTTAATGATTCCTTAATCTCCTGCTAAAGAGCTTTGCTTTGCCAAAATTCTAGCTTCCAAACTTGGGCTCAATGAATCAACATTTTTTTTAATTTCTTGATTATAGGAAGTTAAGCCAGAGTATAGTGGGAAGAAGGTGGGTGTAACTTAGGCCAGTGTTTTTTAAAAGCTCATGGCTGGTGGTCCAGGAGAATGTACATTGTAGTATAAACAGCACCAGGCCACAGGCTAAAACTCTTGAGCTGGAGTTTTGTCTCTGCTGCTCCTTGGCTGGCTGACCTTGAGCAAATCAGTTCATACCTCTGAGTGGCAGTGTTCTCACCAAGAAAATGAGGTACAGGATGGCTAACAATAATGAGCCTTCTTGCTTCAAAGCATTTCTTGAAACTGAAATAAAATAATATGATACATAGAATATATTATAATGTTCAGTATTTGGTGTGAATTTTAAGAGATAATTTCATTATTATTTTAAAACAAAAAGAATAAATTAGGGTAGTTCCACCATCCTAATGGTAGGTTCACATTGCTAGATGAAGCCATTCAGTTGGTGCAAAATTAGACATTTGAGAAAACCAGAAGACCTGATCCAACAAAAATGAAGATACAGAATAAACCCCACACCAAATTGGTTGCAAGGCTTTTTATCCCTCACAAACTTCGTGAGGGATAGAACAAAACATTACCAGCACTTTATGATGGCCTGCTATCTTCTAGCCCAGGGGTGGGCAAACTTTTTGACTCGAGGGCCACAATGGGTTCTTAAACTGGACTGGAGGGCTGGAACAAAAGCATGGATGGAGTGTTTGTGTGAACTAATATAAATTCAAAGTAAACATTATTACATAAAAGGGTACGGTCTTTTTTTTTTTTTTTTTTTTTTTTTCTAGTTTTATTCATTTCAAACAGGCCGGATCCGGCCCGCGGGCCGTAGTTTGCCCACGGCTGTACATAAAGCCCATCATGACTTTACATGTGTAAAATGAAGATTAAGAATATTTAACCCAGGAAAAGTGAATAAAATCTAAAAGCAGCTCAAGGAAAAAAGAAAGATTGTGATCAATATCCACAGGTTGCAGGATTT
Source organism: Myotis myotis (assembly GCF_014108235.1). NCBI lineage: Eukaryota > Metazoa > Chordata > Mammalia > Chiroptera > Vespertilionidae > Myotis > Myotis myotis. Next base: position 3,995,847 of record NW_023416318.1, read on the forward strand.
TTATATCAATAATAGTCACTGCAGACTTAAGAGGAAGGGAGCCTATATGAAGACGCATAAGAGAAGCCATTAGGAAGGACTAAGAATGGGTTTAACTTCAACACCGCTTAGAGATAGATAAATACTCACCAGAGACAGAAATATATGAATTTCATAATTAGAATCAGTTTGTGTGTCATGTGTATCTCTGCTATTTTTTAGCAACAATATGCAATCATAATCAAGTGTAATTTAATTAAAATTTAGAGTCTAGGAACTTCAAAACCTTGCTTGAATAAGCAGTAAGATCCAAATCACAAAGTTAAGTGATTGAATGGTAATGAAATGGGAATAGAAAAACAAAATTTAATGGGGGGATATATTTGATATTAAGAAGACCTGTTCAACTTTATATCTTTTTGTGATTAGAGAAAACTCAGTTTCCTTCAAAGATAATATTTTTGGAATGTTTGTTTTTAGTTTTTATTGTTTTTTAAATTTTTGTTGCATTATTGGCTATGTCAGAGACAGCAGCAATTAGCTTAAATTAACTAACATTTATTTTGGTACTTTCATGTGTTTTATTAGTTCTTTATTCCAATAGGTCATGATTAATTATGCCTTTATCATGTGATCTAAAAAATTCTCAAGTTATTATATATTTTCTAATCCATATGGCTTAGATTTGAAACCAATTTTCTCATAACACATGACTTGGAGAATTTTTTGAGATGCCCTGAAACCCTAAGTTAAGTTCAACTGATGTGTCATGAAAGCATAATAATTTGTTCCAAAAAGGAATGATTAGAAATAATTTCTTATACTGACTTCTGCAAAAGACATAGGAAAAAAATAAGAAGGAATAAACTCCCATTACATAGTTATTTTGTGTCTATATTTTCTAGTATCTATAACTCACAAAACTCTTACTAGATATGAACAATAAACTTTCAGAAGGCCCACCGATTTATTCAAATTATATCAGGAACAAGGGCACAGTTCTCTTTACTGTTCTCACTGTAAATACAAGTCTTAGTTGCAAAAAAGAAACACCTAAAACCATCAAAAGTAAAATAGCTTCCTTTCCAGGATGAAACTTAACTTTTCTGGAATTCAAATGCACATATGGCTGGTCAACTTAAAAACAAACAAACAAACAAAAAAAACAACACAACTGTCCCACAGTAGTCATCCAAATTACTTTAGGGTATTTTTAAACATTCGTTGAATTCAGGATTTTTTTTTCATTTTTGTGGTTATAATTTAAAAAATAATGATAAAATAAATAATGATAAAATGATAAAAATAATGATAAAATAAAATTTTCCATAAATTTGTTTGAGTGTGAAACATAATTCAAAGCCCAACTTTGAACTCATGTGAAATAATAAACAGAACCTCTCAGGTTTCTACATCCTAAAAGACTGTGGATCAATTCATTGTGAGTAAACTAAAGAGCCCTAATCAAAAAGGAGGGTCCTCACACGAATCAATGCCATCTGTCATCCATTTCTAAGAGCATTTGTTTGCTTTTGTAAACTTGATATCAGCCTGCTTCAAATAAGTTTTCATAACAGACAACTTTTCTGGGCATCAAATGAAATCTCTTCAGCTCTCTGTAGCCACCAAGTGGGTTGTAGATTAAAAATTGCCTGAACGAACCATGTCGGAACATAGAGATGTCTGTTGCATATAAACCGCTTCTGGGTCTTCCATCTTTCCTAAACATCTACATGAGAGTCTCTCATATGGTAAGTTTTCTTTGATTTTAGGCATACCACAGTCTTTTCATTGTTAGAGCCTTGTCACAGAAAGATGAATTCTCCCTCATTTTCTAGTCATCCGATTGAAATCTACAATTTTATTTAGGTATCAATTTCTAGATTTCAAATAAATCTTTCCTTCTTTATTCTTAAAATCAGTGATTTAACAGTATTTCTACCCTGATTCAAGGATTAGACAATTTCTTGATCTATAAAGTTATAAATTAAATACGCTGTGTTTCGCTTAAGACTTGATTTTATTCAAGAGGAAGGAACACTTCCAAGCTCATTCTATGAAGCCAGCATCACCCTAATACCAAAACCAGGTAAAGACAACACAATGAAAGAGAATTACAGGCCAATATCCCTCATGAACATAGATGCCAAAATCCTCAACAAAATCTTAGCAAATCGGATCCAGCAGTACATCAGAAAGATCATACACCATGACCAAGTAGGATTTATCCCAGGGATGCAAGGATGGTACAATATCCGCAAATCAATAAACGTGATACATCACATAAACAAATTGAAAGAAAAAAACCACATGGTCATATCAATTGATGCAGAAAAAGCATTTGACAAAATTCAACACCCATTTTTGATAAAAGCTCTCAGCAAGGTGGGAGTAGAAGGATCATACCTCAACATAATAAAAGCCATATATGACAGGCCCACAGCCAACATCATACTCAATGGACAAAAACTAACACCATTTCCCCTAAGAACAGGAACAAGACAGGGATGCCCCCTCTCACCACTCCTGTTCAACATAGTACTGGAAGTGTTAGCCATTGCAATTCGGCAAGAAGAAGAAATAAAAGGCATCCAAATTGGAAAAGAGGAAGTAAAACTGTCCTTATTTGCAGACGACATGATATTATACATACAAAACCCTAGAGACTCCATCAAAAAGCTACTGGACTTAATACATGAATTTGGCAATGTAGAAGACTTGATTTTAATTTTTGATCCATTAGTCTAATTCTAGCCTTAACCCCCATTGCACTAGCATGCATATTACTCTTCCTGCGGTATATCCCACTGAGTTTTTCTTACACATTTTGCCAAAAATGAAGGGACATTGATTCTTTTTGGAAGAGAGGCAGTTGTTAAAACCAAAGATTTAGGAAACCACAAAATCACTTTTCATTTGACACATATTTTCTTTTCTCCTATATATTATATCCTGTAAATTGGGTTGAGAGTAGATAGAAAATGAAGCTTATTAAATACAATATGAATATTGTGTCAATAACTGTGAAATGGAAAGAGCAGGGTAGCACAGTGATTCAATATGTGGCCCCCAGCAAAAGTCACCTGGGTTTCAAGCTTAAGTTCTTTCTCATCCATCTGATCTCCCAGGGTCAGTTATTTAATGTCTTTGTCCTGAGTTCATACTAAATTAAATGAAATAAAATAATGCTAGAGCATAATAAATACACAATAATCTTTATACTATCATATATATACTTTATTTATTTACTCAAGCATTTCTCGGTGAATAAATAGATATTCTCACCAAAATTACCATAAAACCACTTTAGTGGGTCAATGTTCAAGCATAACATCATCAATGATTCGCCAGTGAACATTAAGCAGAGGCCAATATTTTTAAAGTGGATCTGAATCTGACCAAGATTCTTTAATTTTCTATTGAACTCTCAATTTACAGGAAATACAGAGGGCAGAAGGACTTTTGAACTCCACCATGGGGAGAGGAGATCATTGACATCAAACTGTGAACATGTTTACAAGACAATCCACTTTACTCTAAAATAAATTACAAAGAGAGAGAAGGAGAAGGGATGGGGGAGAGAAGGAAGAGAGAGAAAGAGAGAGATGAATGCTCTATTCATAGCCCTTCTGGAGGGATATGTCACCTATGAGATAAGCTTTATACAGCAAAGTAATAACTGAAAACTTCAGCAAATGTACTAAGAGTAAGCTTATAAAATGTACTTCTAACACTTAAAGAAAGGTGGAAAAGTACAAATGTTATGCGTTGTAACAACAAAAAATGTACTTAAAAATGCAAGGGCAAAGGGCGTTGACCAAAGGAAAGTAGAATAAGTTCCTTTCTTAGAATAAGTTCATTGTATTGAAAACGGGTGTCAAAGAATACTGATAAAAATTGGTAAGTCATGCCCTAACCGGTTTGGCTCAGTGGATAGAGCATTGGCCTGCGGACTGAAGGGTCCCATGTTTGATTCAGGTCAAGGGCATGTACCTTGGTTGCGGGCACATCCCCAGTAGGGGGTGTACAAAATACAGCTGACCGATGTTTCTAACTCTCTATCCCTCTCCCTGCCTCTCTGTAAAAAAAATTAGTGAAATATATATTTTTTAAAAATTGATAAGTCAGCCCAGCCACCATGGCTCAGTGGTTGAGCCTCGACTTATGAACCAGAAGGTCACGGTATGATTCCAGGTAAGGCATATGCCCAGTTTGTGGGCTTGATCCCCAGTGTGAGGTGTGGAGGAGGCAGCTGATCAAAGATTCTCTCTCATCATTGATGTTTTTATCTCTTTATCCCTTTTCTTTCCTCCCTGAAATCAATAAAAATATATTTTTAAAAATTTGATAATTCAGATAGTAAAGGTTAAGTAAGAACACCAGGGTCTGATGTAATTTAAAAATTTAAGTGTAAAAAATAAATAAATAAATAAATAAATATATATATATATATATATATATATATATATATATATATATATATATATATTTGTCAAATATTAATTGAACATATCGGTTCGGGTCGATTTCTGGGCTCTCTATTCTATTCCATTGATCTATATGTCTGTTCTTGTGCCAATACCAGGCAGTTTTGAGAAAAGTGGCTTTGTAATACAGCTTGATATCTGGTATTGAGACCCCACCTACTTTGTTCTTTCTCAAGATCGCTGCAGCTATTTGGGGGCTTTTTTTATTCCAGATGAATTTTTGGAGAGTTCGTTCTAGGTCTGTGAAATATGCTGTTGTTATTTTAGTGGAAAGTGCATTGAATTTATAGATTGCTTTGGGTAGTATGGACATTTTAATGATGTTGATTCTACCAATCAAAGAACATGGTATGTTCTTCCATCTCTTTATGTCTTCCTCTATCTCTTTTTTCAACGTCCTATAGTTTTCTGAGTAGAGGTCTTTTACCTCTTCAGTTAAGTTTATTCTTAGGTATCTTAGTTTTTTTGGTGCAATGGTAAATGGGATTGTTTTTTTGGTCTCTCTTTCTACAAGTTCACTATTGGTGTATAGAAATGGCATAGATTTCTTGGCATTAATTTTGTATCCTGCTACATTGCCAAATTCATTTATTAAGTCTAATAGTTTTTTGATGGAGTCTTTAGGGTTTTTTATATATAATATCATGTCATCTGCAAATAAGGACAGTTTTACTTCTTCTTTTCCAATTTGGATGCCTTTTATTTCTTCTTCTTGTCTAATTGTAATGGCTAATACTTCCAGTACTATGTCGAACAGGAGTGGTAAGAGTGGGCATCCCTATCTTGTTCCTGTTCTTAGGAGAAATGGTGTTAGTTTTTGTCCATTGAGTATGATGTTGGCTGTGGGCCTGTCATATATGGCTTTTATTATGTTGAGGTACGATCCTTCTACTCCCATCTTGCTGAGAGTTTTTATCAAAAATGGGTGTTGGATTTTGTCAAATGCTTTTTCTGCATCAATTGATAAGACCATGTGGTTTTTTTCTTTCAATTTGTTTATGTGATGTATCACGTGTATTGATTTGCGGATATTGTACCATCCTTGCATCCCTGGGATAAATCCTACTTGGTCATGGTGTATGATCTTTCTGATGTACTGCTGGATCCGATTGCTAAGATTTTGTTGAGGATTTTGGCATCTATGTTCATGAGGGATATTGGCCTGTAATTCTCTTTCATTGTGTTGTCTTTACCTGGTTTTGGTATTAGGGTGATGCAGGCTTCATAGAATGAGCTTGGAAGTATTCCTTTCTCTTGGATTTTTTGTAGTAGTCTGAGGAGGATAGGTTTTAGTTCTTCCTTGAATGTTTGGTAAAACTCCCCTGTGAAGCCGTCTGGTCCTAGGGTTTTGTTTACTGGAAGCTTTTTGATGACTGCTACAATTTCTTCCAGAGTTATTGGCCTATTGAGATTTTCAGATTCTTCCTGATTGAGTTTTGGAATGTTGTATTTTTCTAAGAATATGTCCATTTCCTCCAGGTTGTCTAGTTTATTGGAGTAGAGTTGTCCATAGTATTTTTTTTTTAACAATCAATTGTATTTCTGTGGGGTCTGTTGTTATTTTGCCTCTATCATTTCTGATTTTGTTTATTTGGGTCCTCTCTCTTTGCTTCTTGGTGAGCCTGGCTAGAGGTTTGACAATCTTGTTTATCCTTTCAAAGAACCAGCTCTTGGTTTCATTAATTTTATGTATTGTTTTTTTTGGTCTCTATGTCATTTATTTCTGCTCTAATCTTTATTATCTCCTTCCTTCTGCTCACTCTGGGCTTTTGTTGTTGCTCTCTTTCTAGTTCTTTGAGATGTAGAGTTAGATGATTTACTGCCATTTTTTTTTTCTTGTTTTTTGAGATAGGCCTGTAGAGCTATAAACTTCCCTCTCAGGACTGCTTTCATTGGGTCCTATAGGTTTTGGATTGTTGTGTTTTCCTTGTCATTAGTTTCCAGGATGTTTTTAATTTCTTCTTTGATCTCATTGGTAACCCAATCATTATTTAATAACATACTATTCAGCTTCCAAGTGTTTGAGTATTTTGGGTTGTTTTTATTGTAGTTTATTTCTAATATTATGCCATTGTGGTCTGAGAAGATGCTTGGTATGATTTCATTCTTCTTGAATTTGGGGAGACTTTGTTTATGACCCAATATGTGGTCTATTTTTGAAGATGTCCCATGAGCACTTGAGAAGAACGTATATTCCGTGGCTTTGGGGTGAAATGTTCTGAAGATGTCAATTAAGTCCATCTGATCTAGTGAATCATTTAGAATTGCTATTTCTTTGCCAATTTTTTGTCTAGAGGATTTATCCAGTGATGTCAGTGGTGTATTAAAGTCCCCTATTATGATTGTATTGTTGTCTATCTCTCCCTTGATATCATCCAGGAGTTTTTTTATGTATTTGGGTGCTCCTGCATTTAGTGCATATATGTTTATCAGGGTAATATCCTCTTGTTGTATTGATCTCTTTAGTATTATGAAGTGGCCTTCCTTATCTATTGTTATGGCCTTCACTTTGAGGTCTATTTTGTCTGATATAAGTATTGCTACCCCAGCTTTTTTTTCATTTCCATTTGCCTGAAAGATATTTTTTCCATCCTTTCACTTTCAGTCTGTGTGAGTCCCTTATTCTGAAGTGGCTCTCTTGTAGAAGGCAAATATATGGGTCATGTTTTTTTATCCATTCAGTCACTCGATGTCTTTTGATTGGAGCATTAATCCATTTACGTTTAAGGTTATTATTGAAAGATACTTGTTTGTAGCCATTTCTACTTTTTGTGCCTGTTTTCTTTCTGAGCTTTTTATTTCTTCCTTTTACACCAGTCCCTTTAGCATTTCTTGCATTGCTGGCTTGGTGGTGATAAACTCCCTTAGCCTTTTTTTGTCTGTGAAGCTTCTTATTTCCCTTTCAATTTTGAATGATAGCCTTGCTGGATAGAGTATTCTTGGATTCAGTCCTTTGCTTTGCATCACTTTGTAAATTTCTGTCCATTCTTTTCTGGCCTGATGTGTTTCTGTTGAGAAATCATTTGATAATCTAATGGGAGATCCCTTGTATGTAACTTTCCGTCTCTCTCTTGCAGCCTGTAAGATCCTCTCTTTGTCCTGAACATTTGCCATGGTAATTATGATGTGTCTTGGTGTGGATCTTTTCGAGTTCACCTTGTTTGGGACTCTCTGGGCTTGTGTGACTTTTTTCTTCCCCACCTCAGGGAAGTTTTCTGATATTATTTCTTCAAATAGGTTTTCTAAGTCTTGTTCCTCTTTCTGTTGTTCTGGCACCCCTATTATTCGTATGTTGTTTCATTTCATGTTGTCCCATAGCTCCCTTAGGCTTTCCTCCTGTCTTTTAATTCTTTTCTCCAATTGCAGTTCCATTTGGGTGTGTTTTGCTCCCCTGTCTTCTAATTCGCTAATTCAGTCCTCCGCTTCTCCTAGTCTATTGTTGAAACTTTCAATGGTGTTTTTTATTGGAGCTATATCACTCTTCATTTCTTCTTGGTTCTTACATAGTTTATTGATTTTTTTCATGAGTTTCTTTTTGATTCTTACATAAGTTGTTGATTTTTTCCTCCATCCGGTTTATGCATTCTAAGACCCTTAATCTGAATTCTTTTTCTGTCATGCTGCATGCTTCTGTTTCACTTAGCTGCTTTTCTGGCAAGTTTTCCTTTTCTTTCCTTTGGGGGTTTCTTTGTCTACCCATGTTTGATCTCAACAACATATCTAGATGTTGAGTTGTTCTGGGGCTGCTCCTTGGGTGGCAGCGGCTCCTTGGGCTGTGGTTGCTCCTCGGGTGGTTGTGGTAGCAGCTGCTCCTCAGTTGGCAGCATTTCCTCTGGTGGGTGCTGTTCACAGCTGTGGTGGCTACTCTGGCCGGTGGGGGGAGGCTTCACATACAGCTTCTGTTCCTCAGACCGAGGGTGTGCTGATCACGAGGCTGCTGTTCCTTGAACTGGGGCGGACTGCTCACGTGGCTGCTGATCCTTGGATGGGGGCTGGATGCACGCTGCTGTTGTTCCTCTGATGTGGTGGGCTGCTTGTGGGGCTACTGCTCCTTGGACTTGGACAGGTTGATTGCAAGTCTGCTGCTCCTCGGACAGGGTGGGCTGCTTGCGAGGGTGCTGCTCTTTGGACAGGAGTGAGCGGAATGCATGGCTGCTCCTCCTTGGACGGGGACCTGCCACTCACCAGGCTGCAGGCTGTTGTGGCTCTGCTCCTCGGACCGATGCGTGATGCGCAGGGCTGCCGCTCCTCAGACGTGAACGGTCTGCTTGTGTGGCTGTGGCTCCTCAGACCGGGGTGGGCTGCTGCTGCTCCTCGAATGGGGCCAGGCTGCTGGCAGAACTGCTGCTCCTCGGATGGGGGCGGGCTGCTCACACAGCTGCTGTTCTTCGGACTGAGCAGGCTGCTAGTGCGGCTGCTGCTACTTGGAAGAGGGCAAGATGCTTGTGCAGCTGCTGTTCCTGAGACTAGTGCAGGGTGTGTGCAGCTGCTGCTCCTTGGATTGGGGAAGGCTGCCTAGGGCTGCCGCTCCTCAGACTTAGGAAGACTGCTCATGAGGCTGCTGCTCCTCGGACAGGTCAAACTGCTCGCGTGGTTGCTGCTCCTCAGACGTGGAAGCTGGCCGCTCACACAGCTGCTGCTCCTTGGACAGGGGCAGGCCACATGAGACTGTTGCTCTTAGGCTTGAGGCAGGATGCTCACGGGGCTGATGCTTCCTGGACAAGAGCACGCCACTCAAGTGTCTGCTGCTCATGTGTTGAAAAAATAATGTGAAAAGAAATAGGAAATAAAGGAACAAACAAAAAAAAGGAGAAGAAAGGAAAAAAAGCTAACAAAACAATAATAAAGAAATGAAAATGAAAAATTGAAATGTCATTCAATTGCCTGGCTTAAGATGCCAGTTTTCTGGAATGTCTGTGCTTTTTTGTTGTTGTTGTTCAGGATCACATTTTCAAAACCGCATAGGCCAGGGGCAGCGACAATATTGCAAATGTAGATGGAAGCACCAGTGAGAGTAGCAAAGAAGGCGGGATAGTTACTGACATTTACTATGTGTCAGTTAGTAATAAGAGACAAAGAGATATAAAGGAAGAACATTATGGAAATGATTTTATTATGAAAGCTGCTGACCCATTGAGACATCTGCTGATTGCTGTGTCACATTCCTTTGAGAATAGCGGTGTTTTGGTTTGCTTTGTAAACAAAGTCTACATCCCATGTTGTGGCAAAGGTGTCTCTTACTGACCAGAGAGTTTCTTTATGAAATATTAATATTTCTATTAATAAACAGAATTACTTTCATATAAAAACAGAAAACTTAAGAGAAATTAGTTACCTCTGTGAAGCCATATGTTATTAAAGGCTGAAACTTTAACTTTTGAAACTGAGTTTGTTTTATCATCTATCGACTTACCAACTATTTCCAAATTCAGGACCCCTTCTGAGTCTTCTGCCTCCTCTCTCTTGCCTCAAAACCATAATTCTCAGCCACCTTCCCTCAGACCTCCTCCCAAAACTCAGTGTGTGAAATAAGACATGCTGACAGGAATGTAAAGAAATGGATCCGGGTTTTGCTCTATGCAGTTCTGAGGACCTTCTTCTTCTGGGACACCATGGTAATGGCCCAGAAACCTTTCTGAGTGCAACCTGGTTTCTCTTGTCCATCGACAACACTCTATAATTCACAACAACCCCTAGAAAGCACAGGAACCCATCAAAGTAAAGAACCCTGAAAATGAAGTTTCATTGGTTTTAATGGTGAAAACCCCTGTGAGTGTGTTACATGGAAATGTGCTGATGCTGTAAAAGAGGAGGCCAGTGAGGACTGTCTCAAACATGCACACAGCCCAACCTCACTAAAATCTTTTAAACAAACAACAAAGTTGTGAACAATCTGACCTCGGCTAATTTGTGAGCTTCCTATCCCACTGCTCTCCCACCCTGTCCTGTCCACTGTCAGTTACTCCTGTCTCTTCTGTGTTCTTTCAAAATAGTAAGCACCCGCCTACCTCACAGGCTTTTGCTGGGAAAGGAAGGGAAGAATGGCATGATGGCAGGACAGCCTGGGTTTGCATACTGGCTTCACAATTGACTAGCTATGAACTGAGGGTACGTTTTATTTTTTTAATTTTTAAAATGTATTTATTGATTTTAGAGAGAGGGGAAGGGAGGGATGGAGAGAAAGAGAGAAAGAGAGAGAGAGAGAGAGAGAGAGAGAGAGAGAGAGAGAGAGAGAGAGAGAGAAACATAAGTTTCGCCATTTCCTGACTGGGTATTTAACCCATAACCTTAGCATACCTGGATGACACTCTAAAAAACAGAACTAACTGGCCAAGACCAAGGATTAGTTCTTTTTTTTTTTTAAATATATTTTATTGATTTTTTACAGAGAGGAAGGGAGAGAGATAGAGAGTTAGAAACATCGATGAGAGAGAAACATCGATCAGCTGCCTCCTGCACATCTCCTACCAGGGATGTGCCCGCAACGCAGGTACATGCCCTTGACCGGAATCGAACCTGGGACCCTTCAGTCCGCAGGCCGACGCTCTATCCACTGAGCCAAACCGGTTTTGGCCCAAGGATTAGTTCTTAACCTTCTATTTTTCAGTCCACTAATCTGTAAAACAGATAGCAGAAATATATTTGAGACTAGAATAGTACCTGGCATGAGTAAGCATTCAATAAATATTAGATGCTGCTGGGATTGCTATTATGATACTACATAAAATATATTGTTTTCAAGAAAGCCTTTTCTATTTTTTTCCCAGTCTAGATGTACACCCCTTCAGTTTTTATGGTGCCTTATACCTCTCCTTTATAGAATTTGCCATTATTTTCATTAGATCATTATCTGTAAAATAATTTGTTTAATATCTGCCTTCCTGCTCCCCTGCTTCCCACTAAATAATAAGCGCCATTAAAGGAACCCTTTTGTCTGGCACACTGCCTGACCTATAGAAAGGGTTCAATAAATATTTTTTAAATGCGTATACCCTGAAACAAAATGAAAAGACAACCCACTGAAAGGAAGAATATAATCACAAATGATACATCTAATAAGGGGCTAATATTTAAAATTTATTCAGGTATGAAACTCAACACAAAAATACAAATATTCAAATTATAAAATGGAAAAATAAACCTGCATATACAGTTTCCCAAAGAGGACATAGAAATGGCCCAGAGACATTAAAAACATGCTCACCATCAGTAATCATCAGAAAATGTAAGTTAAAACCACAGTGAGCCCTGGCCGGTGTGGCTGGGTTGGTTGAGAGTGTCCCATGCACCAAGAAGTGCCCAGTTTGATTCCCAGTTGGGGCATGTGCTCAGGTTGCTGCTCCATCCAAGGCATGAGGCACGCAGGAGCCACCATTGGATGTTTGTCTTTCTCACTCTCCCTTCTTCTGTCTCTAAAATCAATAAAAACATATTTTAAAAATATTTTAAAAAGACACAATAAGATATCACCTCATGCTTGTCAGATGGTTACCGTCAACAAATCAATTATCTGATAGAAAATTAGGTGTAGAAAAAGATATCATTAGTGTGGTGATGTGTATTTAAAAAGAAATAGAACAAATATTGTCCAGAATAATAAGACAATAAAAATATTATTTTAAAATAAGATATGATGCATTTACATCTGGTATCATTGATCCTGTTTACTGTACTGGTGGCTTTAAGCAGCAGAAAAAAAAATACTTGTTAATTAATTGTTCCTAGGGGCCCTCAAACTTTTTAAACAGGGGGCCAGTTCACTGTCCCTCAGACCGTTGGAGGGCCGGACTATAGTTTAAAAAAAAACTATGAACAAATTCCTATGTACACAGCGGCGGCAAAAACACCCGGCGGGCCGGATATATGTTTTTGGCGGGCCGCATGTGGCCCGCGGGCCGTAGTTTGAGGACCCCTATCAGATAGAGATTTAATTGTCTTCAAAGGAAAAACTAAGATAATCAAAAGAAAATTCTTTAGAAGTAATAAGAAAATGTGGCAGTGATATTTGGGTACATATGTATACAAACAAAATCAATCGCCATTTTTACATAACCACATGTAAGTGTTAGAACATATTTTTAATTGATATACTTTAAGAAGAAAATATAGTCATCAATGAATCTTTTAAAAGGTGTCCTGGGTTTTTTTAAAAATAAAACAAAATAAATGGAGCAATAAATGTACTTATAGATGAGAAAACATTATTGTATTAATGTAAATTTCTCATCTTAATTTAAAATATTCAAAATTTATTATTATTATTATTATTATTATTACTATTATTAATGGAGCCTACTAAGCTTATTCTAAACTAGAGTCCCAATGCACGAAATTCATGCAAGCGTGGCCTTCCTTCTCCTGGCTGTGAGCATTGGTTTCCCTGTGGCACCCAGGACCCGGACTTCCCTCTGGCTGCCAGCAGGTACCCTGGACCCAGGCTTCCCTCGCAGCCCCGGCTTTGTCCAGAGGTTGTATGGAAGAATGTCCAGTCTAATTAGCATATTACGCTTTTATTATTATAGATGTTGTACTGGGCTGCATATCGGGGCACGCTGTACTGCCTGTTCCTGGAACAGACAGATAGGAAGGTACTGACATCAGGTCAGGCCTTGAGATATGGTCTCATGGTCCCTCCTCAATATACTGTGCTCTCTGTTCCCGGACAACATAGATAGGAAGGTGATAATGCTATACTGTGTCGGGAACAAATTGTGTAAACAAGGCTTTGTAACTTCATAGTTTTTGCAAATAAATAGGCTGTAAAGCTTGCAGTCATTGCTGCAGTTCCGCCTTTGCTTTGGCGGAGTGCTGGGACTGCAGACAGCTGGCCAGCTTAATAAAGGTTCCTAAATTTAAATTCTGAGTTGGTGGTCTATCTCGCTGAGCCAACCCATAACATTTGGAGGCCACAGGGAGATACCCGGCAGGGAGGAGAGGGACCCCTTATTTAGGGCAGGAGGCTCTCCCCCAGCAGGGGTGAGAGGGACCCCTTATTTAGGGCAGGAGGCTCTCCCCCACCAGGGGTGAGAGGGACCCCCTATTCAAGGCAGGAGGCTCTCCCCCACTTGTCGCCGGACACTCAGCGAGATACCCCACACCTGTGGAGAACGACTACCAAGGAGGCCTCCACTCCACCCAAAACTTTCAATTCGGAAACCGAGCCACCTGGACTCTCGAGAGAGGTAAGGACCGGTCCTTAAACTGGAATTGGGACGTCCCACGGAAGGACCTATACGGAGGGCTGGACGCAGCAGTACTCCTGGTCCTGACCCATGGCCACGACAGTGGCCGGGGTCCCTGGTTAGTGTGGCTGTAGGCTGCACTGGGTTTGTCTGTCTGGTATTTTTTTGTCTTGGTGTTTATTGTCTAAAAGTTGTTTGCCTCTGTGTACACCCTGCTACAATGTTTTTTGAAAAATTTTCAGGACTTCAAGGAGCGAGCTGCAGGTTCCAGGCAACCTTAGGTTGCATTTGGCTGATTTATTTTGTCTTTGTTCTTTGTTGTCTTTGTCTTTGTCAAATGGGATAGGGTCAGTCATCTTTGTCGACCCCCTATCAATCAGGCCCACGCTGAGTGAGTGGAAGGGGAGCTTGATCACCTCCCAGGAAGCCATAGAGCTCCCTTAGACAATTAGTCAGGAATTGGTTGGATTATTTAAACTCTGAATAAACATTTGGTAGAAGTCAAAAACTCGGACTGTCTGGTGTATGAATGTAAGTATGAGAGTCTGTGTGAAGTGAAAGAAACTGAAGTTCTGGGGTAGATTTAAAAGTTATAATGTTAATGCTTTTTGATTTACAGCGATTCTGTGAACGGGAGTGGCCCACTTTCCAGGAGGGGTTTCCTGATGCAGGGTCTTTTGATCTGACCACTGCCTACCAGGTCCATTATGTCATATACGGCCGCCCAGGGCATCCTAATCAAATTCCTTATATTCAGGTTTGGGTTGACATATTGTCCAAGAAACCCCGCTGGATGACGGCTTGCCTCCTGAGGGGAAAATTGGGACAGAGACAGACAGTCCTCTTGGCTTCGGCCCAGAAGGACAAAACTCCCCCTGTTCTCCAGGGTCCAAGTGAGGAGGCACTCCCCAGGGTCAGGCCTCCCCCGTATGCTCCCCCACCTGCCAGCCCGACGGTGGCTAAAGACGCTGGCCCGGAACCTCTGCCTCCTCCACAGCCAGTTTCTTTTCCTCCGAAAACACCAGTCCAGCACCTGGCTTCGTTCTCCCCTCCTCACACTAGGCAAGGGATAGTGTATGGAGAGAGAAGGAGAGGGGGAGAACCTGCAGGACCCAGCGGCATCTGCCAGTCCTGCAGTTCCTATGCTGCCACTACGGCAGACAGGCCCTTTAGATTTGGGTGCAGACGGGCAACCTTTCATGGTCTATGTCCCCTTTTCTACTAGTGACCTGTACAATCGGAAGAACCAGAATCCTTCTTTCTCCCAGAACCCACTCTTTTAGAGTCTGTGTTTTTTTTTTACCCATCAACCTACCTGGGATAATTGCCAACAGTTGATGCAAACTCTTTTCACTTCAGAGGAGAGAGAGTCAAGGCGGATGGGAGGAGATTTGTACTGGGTCTGGAAGGGCAGCCTACCTCTGACCAACATAGATTAGAGGCTGTGTTTCCCTCCAGGCGACCTAACTGGAATCCCAATAGTGAGAGGGGAAAGGAGGCTCTCGATCGGTATGGCCAGATTCTATTGGGGGGCATCCAAGCTCTTGCTCGGAGACCCACAAACCTCTCTAAGGTGACAGAGACAGTCCTGACCCTAATGCCCCGGAAAGTCGAAGGGCTGTCATTGTAGCATTTATTTCCCAGTTGGCCCCAGATATTAGAAAAAAATTGCAGAAGTTAGAAGGCTTTGAGGGGAAATCAATCTCTGAGTTGGTTGAGGTGGCCCAGAAGGTTTTTAACAATCGGGAGGACCCTACACCAGATTTAAACACCCGAATGGCCAAGGTCCCCCTGGCCCTAAATGAGGAAAAAGGCCCAAGGGGCCTGAGTGACAATAAGAATAAAGGAAAGCCACATGGGAGAAAAGGAGTACAACCCAGGCTTGGAAAAAATCAGTGTGCACTTTGCAAAAAGGAAGGAGAGGCTTATAAGAGACTGAAAGAAGCCCTGATAAGCGCCCCGGCACTCGCCCTGCCAGACCTAACCAAACCCTTTCAGCTATATGCAGCTGAAAACAAAGGGGTGGCGAAAGGGGTCCTCACACAACCCCTAGGACCATGGAAATGCCCCGTAGCTTATCTATCTAAGAGACTTGACCCGGTGGCCTTGGGATGGCCCAACTGCTTGAGAGCCATTGCAGCCACCGCCCTCCTGGTAAAGGAAGCCTCAAAGCTAACCTTTGGCCAAAATCTCCAAGTAGTTGCTCCACAGGCAGTTGAGACCTTATTAAGGAGCCCCCCCGGAGAGATGGATATGCAACACCTCCATTAAGCAGTACAAGGTATTACTGCTAGACCCACCACAAGTCAGCTTCCTGAAAACAACTGCTTGAACCCGGCCACACTCCTCCCTGACGAGGAGGCAGAGCCCCCTTTGCATGACTGCGAGGAGGCATTGACTGCCCTCACTTCCCTCCGAGAGGACCTTGTGGACCAGCCGCTGCAGAATCCAGATGGGACCCTCTACACGGACGGGAGCAGCTTCGTAGAGGAAGGTACCCGGTATGCAGGCGCGGCAGTGGTGACACAAAAGGAAGTTCTCTGGGCACAGGCCTTAGGACGAGGCACCTCAGCCCAAAAGGCAGAACTTATAGCACTCACTCAGGCCCTCCGGTGGGGAAAAGGAAAAAGAGTGAACATTTTCACAGACAGTCGGTATGCTTTCGCCACTGTACACGTGCATGGGGCCCTATATCAGGAAAGAGGCCTCCTGACCTCAGGAGGAAAGGACATTAAAAATGCTTCTGAGATACTTAACCTCCTGGCAGCCATATGGGGGCCAAAAGAAGTGGCAGTAATTCATTGCCGAGGGCACCAGAAGGGTGATAGTCCCGAAGCACAGGGAAATCGACTTGCAGACCAAACCGCCAAGGACGTGGCTAAAAGAACAGTAGGGCCCCTAGAAGTTCTCGTAGCCCTGCCAGCACGAAGGCTCCCAGAGAAGCCTACTTATGTGACGTTGAGTAGAGTCTAGCTGCGAAACTAGGGGCCCAGGAAGGAGAGGATGGATGGCTAATCCTGCCAGATGGAAGGCTTACAGTGCCAGAAGCCCTGGGGTGGACCATCACTTCCCAGACCCACCAGAGCACCCACCTGGGGGGAACGAAGCTATAAGAACTACTGGGAAGAGAATTTTACATCCCAGGGCTCCAGAAAATATCCCAAGATGTGGCTAGGAGGTGCCAAGTGTGTGCCCGGGTAAACCAAGGGCCCCCTGTTGTGGCCGCCCTGGGGCAGCGATTCCGAGGACAGAACCCTGGAGAACACTGGGAAGTGGACTTCACCGAGATACCAGGAGGACAGGAGGGTATAAATACTTGCTGGTTTTCATTGATACCTTCTCTGGCTGGCCTGAGGCATACCCAACCAAGGCAGAGCCAGCACAGGTAGTAGTTAGAAAACTCCTCACTGAAATTGGCCCCCGGTTTGGCCTGCCACTATACATGGGGTCCGATAATGGCCCAGCGTTCATCGCCAAAGTTACAAAATCCATAGTTAAGGCCCTGAGGGTAACCTGGAAATTGCATTGTGTCTATAGGCCACAGAGTTCTGGACAGGTAGAGAGGATGAATCGGACCTTAAAGGAAACATTAACTAAGTTAAAATTAGAGACTGGTGAAAACTGGGTAAGTCTCCTTCCTTTTTGCTCTCCTCAGAGCTAGGTGCACTCCGTACATAAAGGGACTCACCCCTTTTGAAATTATATTTGGCAGGCCACCACCTCTTCTTCCCCGCCGAAGGGAGGAAGAGCTTGCCCGACTGTCTACCCCAAATTTGCTTAAGTCCTTACAGGCTTTGCAGAGCAGCGCCTCGTCGGTAGGAAGGGTGGTTAGAGCCATACTGGAGGAGGATGTGCTGAGATACAGTCCAACACAGCTTGCCTTCTCTCCGGGAGATCTCGTTTGGGTGAAGCGTCACAACCCTGGCAGCCTGGAACTTAGATGGGATGGACCCTACCAGGTGGTGCTGAGCACTCCAACCGCCATCAAAGTGGCAGGAAAGAGGCACTGGATCCATCGTACGCAGGTTAAGAAAACGAAAGACAGCGTCGAGGGATGGCGGGTCCAGAAGACCAGAGACCCGTTGAAGGTCAGACTCACTGGGTGTTCTTCCTAACTCTCCTCATCTGCCTGCAGCCGGGACTGGGAAATCCCCATTCGGCCAGAAATTACTCTTGGGAGGTCACACGTACTATTGATGGGACTGTTATAGGCTCTGTTGTGGGAATAGGGGCGCCTGTCATCCCGACAGATCTCTGTAAACTGTTTGGAGAAAACTGGGGAAATTCCCGTAGCAAAACTGCATCGACTGGGTATGGCTCCGGGGGCCATCCCCAGGTCACCAAAGCCAGGGGTTACGGGTGCGGAGACCTAACCCTAGAGCAAGAATTGTGGCACACTCGACATTATGTCTGCCTCCGGGAAGGGGGTAGTAACTGTGGAGGAGAGGGTGCCTTCTATTGTGCCTCTTGGGTTGTGAGACCCTAGCCCCATGGAAAAAACCTACCACCTACAAGCTCCTCCGTCCCAACAGAGAGGTTCGACCTAGGGCCCCAAAGAAGAACTGCAGGATCGGAAATTGGAACCCCGTCCTCCTCATGCCTCTCGCCTGGTGGACTGACCAATGGGAAGGGGGAAAGACGTGGGGAGTAAGACTCTATGTAAGCGGCCGAGACCCTGGCCAGCTCTTCACTATTCAATGCCCAACTCTTCCCCGGTGGTTCAACCCCATTGGCCCCTTGCGTCCCCTAGACAAGCCAGAGAGGCCGAGCCAGCCACAGCACCCAGCCCCAGCTAAACCTCCTGGTTCCCCTGGGTCACAAAGCTCTGGGAGCCCCAGCCCAACTCCACCTGCAGCCACGACCTCACCAGCCCTTGGGGACCTACAACCGCTTTTGGATACAGGCTGTAAAGTTAATGGTTTTATACACCCAATACTCCAGAATCTTAGAGGAGGACGCTGAATCAAAGATTTGATTACCAATAAGACCAGTTGGGAATGTACTGGGCTGCATGTCGGAGCGCTCTGTACTGTCTGTTCCTGGAAAAGACAGACAGGAAGGTACTGACATCAGGTCAGGCCTTGAGATATGGTCTCATGGTCCCTCCTCAATATACTGTGCTCTCTGTTCCCGGAAAACATAGATAGGAAGGTGATAATGCTATACTGTGTCGGGAACAAATTGTGTAAACAAGGCTTTGTAACTTTGTAGTTTTTGCAAATAAATAGGCTGTAACGCTTGCAGTCATTGCTGCAGTTCAGCCTTTGCTTTGGCGGAGTGCTGGGACTGCAGACAGCTGGCCGGCTTAATAAAGGTTCCTAAATTTAAATTCTGAGTCGGTGGTCTATCTCGCTGAGCCAACCCATAACAATGTTATATGGACGACGAAGAGGCAAGACTGCTTTGAGAGGGAATACTGCAGCTAGAATAATTAATAAAGCGAGGTATTGGTGTAATGACAAACAATTTTTTCAGTACAAAGGCACACAGTGAATCTCAGGCATGCTTGCATATTGATACACAC
This sequence comes from Myotis myotis, assembly GCF_014108235.1. Taxonomy (NCBI): domain Eukaryota; kingdom Metazoa; phylum Chordata; class Mammalia; order Chiroptera; family Vespertilionidae; genus Myotis; species Myotis myotis. Next base: position 4,015,019 of record NW_023416318.1, read on the forward strand.
TAGGTGTATAGTACAAGACTCTAAAATAAAGAGTAAGATGTAAGAAAATGGTGCTGTGGACAGTTGTTTCTCTATGATAAACTGAATCTCTAACTTGAAACACTTGAGAAAAATAAATCTATTAGGATTAAATTCCTAAATCAAAAACTAAGCTTTGTAATAAAAGGCAATAAATGTGTATAAGCATTTATCTTTATGACTTTCTGTACATTCTGTAGAGGGTCTGGGGTTTGTTGGTGCTGATTAAATGTTCAGTCAGTGATTTAAAAAAACAGCCACACAAGAACCCCTCGTTACATTGGCCCACCTGGCTGACCTCAAGTGGTTGCCAGGTTCCCTCTATGACCTGTCTCACCATTGTGACCTGTCAGCTCTGTGACCTGTTGCCAGCTTATAGCCCACACGCCTGAGTTGAGGCCTCTTCAGTGTGAGGCCCCAAGAGACTCAGGGAAGGGCTCCCCAAGATCTTGTCATATTTAACTCAGACTTGGCTGTTGAGACAGAGCTCGCTACAAGGAGAACTCAGGAAGCCACCACCAAAGGGACAGCTAGTGCCTCCAGAGCAGGGAGAGCCAGGCTGGTGCAGGAGAGGGCGGGCAGTAGAGGGAGGGCGGGCAGCAGAAGGAGGGCAGGAGAGGGCTGGAAGGAGAGGACGGGTGGGCAGTTAAAGGGTGGGTTGGAAATGCTGTCACAGCAGGAAGGCTTTAGGTACCAGAATAGGGGGATCTGA
>NW_023416318.1:9619029-9860621 GCF_014108235.1 Myotis myotis
CCTCCCTCCTTTGTCAATCCACCCCACTCATTCACTAGAGACTCCTACAAGGTCTGTGGTAGACACTGGAGATGCAAATTAGAGGCAGGTGTAACAAACTAATGCTACCGTACGCGACCCTTTTACCGTCCCCACTTCCTGCACTCACACCTCACAACGCGGCCCCAGCACCTCCCACTTCCGGCTCTTCAGTACACCCCCTCCGACCCTCCTCCTCCTCCACCTCCTCCATCCCAACGCCGGCCCACGCCGCCGCTAAGCCCCGCCCCTCGCTGTCACTAAGCCCCGCCCCTAGCCACGCCCCCACCCGCGTCCCAGGGCCCCTCGCGCTCCCGCCGCACCGCGGCTCGTGCCAGAATGAAGATGGCTTCCTGTCCCGCGAGCGTCACATCAGGGTCCGCCTTAACCAAGGCCTTCACTCGCGCCAGAGGCAGCCTCGAGAGACGGGCCCCGGGCGCACTCGTCGGAGCTTGCGGCTGCGGGGCCGCTGCCTCCCCACTGGACCCCTCCTCTTCGCGGGGCGTCCCGCTTCCCGCAGCGGCCGCCGCCATCCGGCCCGTAGCGTGCTGCGCGCGGCCCCCGCCTGTGCGCGCGCAGGCAGCGCCAGCCCCTTTCCCGCGCGCGCTGGAGGCCACGCCCCCTGTGGGCGTGGCCCACCCCCTTGTGCAGCCCCGCCCCTCGCTCAGCCCCGCGCTCCTGGGAATCCGGGCGACTCGGAAGTCGGCGCGGTGTGTGGTGGCTTCACGTAGTTCCTGCTGCTTCTCGCTGCCACTGGACTGTAGTGGCCTCCTCGGTTCCGAGTGGCCCTCCGGTGCCGTCCGGCCTAGTTGAGACCAGGCACGGCCCCGTGGTTGGTGACTATTGTGGCTGGAGGTGCTGGTGCCGGGACCAGCGCTCCGAACAGGAGAAACCCAGCCCCGGCCCGCTAGTCTTGGTCAACGCAGACTGACACCCAAGGCTGCAAAGGGCACGTGCCCCCGAGGGAGGCCCGGACGTGTCCCCAAAGGGCCCAGCGCGCCGGGAAGAGAAGAGGGAGCGGAATTTGGACCAGCTTCAGAGAGAATTAGATGCTCTGGAGGTAGGGGTAGGACTTTGACAGGCAGAAAAGGAAGGAATTCAGTCCGAACAGAAACCACAAGAAGAAGGTATACAGGCTGGAAAACGTGAATTGGCGATCACAAGGCATCTACATGTACTGGGTCATGAGTTGCATCACAGCATGGCTTCTCAAACTTTGTTCACAGGATCCCATTTTACTCTTAAAAAATGTATTGAAGACCCCAAAGTTGCCTCAAAATGAATCCTCTCTGCAAAAGACCACTGCCTTTTCAGTTGTGCAACGCGCAACGAACCCACTTACCTGGATTGGTTACATGAAGAAAATAGTTTTGTCCCTGGCCCGGTGGCTCAGTTGGTTGGAGTGTCGTCCTGTACCCCAAAAGGTTGTGGGTTTGATTCTTGGTCAGAGCACAAACTTAGGTTGCAGGTTCAAGAGGCAACCAATGTTTCTCTTTGACATGGATGTTTCTCTCTCTCTCCCTCTCTCTAAAATCCTCCGGTAAGTATAAAAAAAAGGAAATAGCTTTTACTTCATGGACCACTAAAAATGGTCCTCAGAACACACCCACAGTGGTCCCCACACCACACTTTGAAATGTGCTGGCATAGAAGAAGAGTTGATATTTGCAATTACAGGTTTCTCCTAAGGCAATTCTGTTTTAATAGCTCTCATTTTTTAAGCACTTACTATGTGCATGCTTCAAAGTGTTTTACATTTATATGTGGCATATTGACTTACATTATTTTAATAACACCCTGTTTGAAGTAGGTAATATTTTAATCTTGTTTTATAGTTGAGAAAATTGAGACGGATGGTTAATTCACTGAGGAATAGAGTGAAGAAATAAAGTGGAGTCACTATAGTCAAGTTGTTAAATTTCTAAAGTCAAATAGGTTCAGGTGTGAGGAAACAATTATAGTCTTATTTTAACTAACCTGGGAACTTAAGCTTTTGAACTTTGCAGTCCTGTATCAATGCCCGGATATACATCAAACCTCCAAGCAACCTGATTACCCCCTGAAGGACTAAGGAAAGAATATGCCCGTATCCAGGCTTCCTAATATCCATTATCCAAACTGTCTGACATCCGTTACCCAGACCACCAGTCATCTTCTAGAATATTACCATCTTGGACCACCCAGCGGCTAAGAATTCAGGACGGATTCTTCTCAAGAATGTACTCTTACTCTTAGCTTTTCTTTTTGCTTCAGAACACTCTGGATAATGCCTAATTGTGTTTACAGTTTGCAAACCCTACGGCCCTTGAATAAATCTTTATCATTTGTTTCTAGCCAAAGCCTCCTGATTTTATTATGCTTGGTTGACGTCACCCACAGGGTAATGTGGTGCAGCCAAGATGAGGCTGAATTAGATAATATCTGATATCACTCTCCATTCCAAATGATGTGAACACTACTGACTGGATTGGCAGAGAGGCTCCACTGCAACAGAGCAAGAGGTTTGGCCAAGATTACAATCTTCAGATTGCCTCCTTTAGGACCTCAGTCCTGAGTCCACCTTCAGATTTCATTTGTGGATGCTCCTGTACCTAGAAAGCTCCACACAACGTGTGAAAGCGTGGTCAGGTTCTTATGTCACCTTGCAGTAGAACACTTCATGGAGGGTATTTCAAAGTAGGTAAGTACTAATGGCAGTGTTATGTGAAGTGCTGGGGTCCCAGAAAACCTCAGTGTATAATTTGTGGATTCCAAAGTAATAACCCGGAGGACTGGCTGTGAAAGACATGGGTTTATTAGGACTTATGTGTGCCCTGATGGCAGCCAACCAGTGAAATTTACCACCGTACCAGCTGCCACTGGTGAAGTTGTCCCGCTAAGTCCCATCGGGCCTGTGGACAGGCCACACTAGGGACGGCTGGCCAATGCTATTGTTTTGCTGCCACCCACACAAGGTTTTATAGAGTTCAGAAAACAGAAAAACAGGGCATGCAGGGAGAGGTACACAGATGCAAATAGTAGTTGCTTACAATCCAGGCTCACATCTAGCAGTTTCTCTTTGGCCTTTCTTCGAACAAGTTGCTGGTCAGGTTTCCAAGGTCTCACAGTCTGCTTACAGATGGCCTTCACTTTATTTCCCAGAGGGTGGGACAGGGAGTTGGAGCAAGGGAAGGGGCCCATGTGCCCATTTACCATACAGGAGGCATAAATTCGGAGTTAACACAGTACAGGGTGACCACTGTGTGGGCAGGATTCATTAAGACTGCCTGAAGGTTCTAAGTCAAATTGGTTTTTAAAGGGCTCTCTCTTTAACCTCCCCTTCTTCCCAGTTTTCTCTTATCTATATATAGAAAAGCCTAATATGCAAAGTATCCCCTCAGGAGTTCAACCAACTGGGAGTTCGATCACTCGCTATGACATGTGCTGACCACCAGGGGGCGGCGCGGAACAGAGGAAGGCTCCAGCCACAGACAGCAGCCGCTAGGGACCCTACCTGTGCACAAATTTCGTGCACTGGGCCTCTAGTTTATTTATATTTTCCCTACCTTTCTTCATTTCCCTCTCTTCCCCTCCCCCTTTGCCCCACAATGTTTATTTTCTCCTCATCACTTGAATATTTTATCACTTGGCCCTAGCCCCATACTCCTTTCCCTAGTTTTACTGTGACTAACAGAAAGAGCTTATATAGGCCACACAGGACTTTCTGACTGTGAGCACTGAAAGGCACTAAATCATGTGAAAGGCAAAGAACAGAGGAAATAGAAAGACGGAGGTCAAAAAAAGCCACACACAAAACAAGTTTGCAAATCAATTTATATTGGCTGAAAGGCTAAAATTATCTTTAAAAGGCTTCAAGAAGAAAATGCAAAATAAGAAACTTCATGTGAACATTTTATGTAATAAATGAATGGTTCAAGACAACTTATCATCTACCCTCCTGGGGTAAGGGTTCTATCCAGGAGATGTGTACTCAAAGGAAACCAATAACCCTTCATTTCTAAATTATTTTTTAAATTAATTATATGTGTTGTTAAAATATAAAAGTCAACTGAGTAAATTTTAAAGATCTGATTGGCTGTATTTAACAATTTGAGAATTGGGCAGCATCCAACCTAGTAGATAGAAAGGAACTCTGAGGAGCTGTACAAAATGAAAGACTTTCATAGGCAGAAGAAAGCAGGCAAAGAAAAGCGGTTGGTTTATTGCACGATTCCTTTCCTTTCGGGGATGGCAGGAGTCTACCAGGCAGATTTCCTAACTAATGCTGATCAGGCGATTCCTGATGGACGAATTTGAAATCCCATTTCTGTCAGAGCTGAAACTGCCTCAGTTTGGTGATGTGGGACTTCGCGTAAGCGACTCCTTTTGGGGCCTGTTGTCCTATTTTTAAAGTGTTAAATAACAAAATTCAACTGAGTACTTTTTAAAGATCTTATCGGCTCTATTTGGTGATGCATGAATCAGGCAGCATCCAATCTAGCAGATAGAAAGCAGCTCTGAAGAGCTGGACAAGGCAAGAAATTTTTATAGAGCAAAGTGAACAGAAACAAGAAAGAGCAAACTGAACAGAAACAAAGTTAGACTGGGCATTTGCTGATTGGTTAAAACAGGGTTACTTATGTGGAGCAAAGGGAGGTCTTGGAACCAGGTTAGGTAACTTGTGCTGAGCAGCAAGCATTGATTGATTGATCTAGGTCTTCCTTTTCTGGAAGAGCGGAGCATAGAAACTTAGTTAAGTTTTGATTTGCTGACATAGGGCTTCCCATGAACAACTCCATCTTGGACCTAATCTGGTTACTTTAACATATGTACACATATGTATACATATTTGTTTATATGTGTACATATAAGTATAAATCCATATACATAGACATATACATTTTTGTAGAGCAAAACATTAAATAAGTCAAAGGCATAACAGAGGACATGCTAAAGCAAAAAATAAATAATCCATAGGACTGTTTAAAATAGAAAAATAGCCCTGGTCGTGTGGCTCACTTGGTTGGAGCATTGTCCTGTATCCCAAAAGATTGGTTCAATCCCCAATAAGGGCACAGACGGGTGGCAACTGATCTCTCTCTCTCTCTCTCTCTCTCTCTCTCTCTCTCTCTCAGTCAAATCAATAAGAACATATCCTTGGGTAAGTATTAAAAAGGTGGGGGGAATAAAGTATCATGGCTTGGCCATAGAAACCTTGGGATGCAGGGATTGCTCAATCGCTTAAAAGTCAAATCATCAGGAAGAGATAGTATATTCAGAAAAAGGAAAGGGAGAAATAAAAGGAAAAGTTTTTAAGTCCTAAAACGATAGGATTAAGTCTACTCTTAATTCAGTGTTTAAAGGAATTGTTTAGCCTGGCTGGTGTGGCTCAGTGGTTGAGCGTTTTACAAATATATATTCTCTTACCTCTAGGTTGTCTTTATTTTATAGATTGTTTCATTTGCTCTGCAAAAACATTTTAGTTTGACCACTTGTTTATTTTTGCTTTTGTTGCCTATGCTTTTGGTGTCAATTTTAAAAAAAAAAAAAGAAAGAAAGAAAGAAAGAAACACAAACACACGCACACACACACACACGCACATGCACACAGAAAAAAAAAGAAAAAAAACTCATTTCCAAAACCAGCATCATGAGCTTGACATTCCCTATGCTTTCTTCTAAGAGTTTGTTAGTTACAGATTTTATGTCTAAGTCTTTAATCTCCCTTGAGTTGATTTTTGTGAGTGATTTGGGTCCAATTTCATTCTATTATATATGGATAACCAGTTTTCTCTAATCCTACCTCCTTATGGTATTTCATTGGTAGAGATCATACTCTCCTTTTTTAAAAAATCCCTTTGAAGATACCCCCACAGAAATGGGGGAATGGATTATTCAAGATGGTCAAAGTTCTAACCAAAAATGGCTCCACTTTTCCCTCATCATAATTACCACCTCTATAAAAATAGTCTGTGGACAGTGTCAAAATTCAGTGCAGACAATCAGCCCAAACTCCAAATTTCAGGTGCGAGGGGAGATTCTCAGTAACCTAATAGCTCATGGGGGAAAGGGCAGGTGGAGCACATTAAGATCTGAATGCCAGAAGCCCAAGATATTGACCACAGACCTGGTCAGTGAGTGGGGCTGGAGCAAGTAGGACTGGCTCCTGACACAGAAGAACTAGATCAACGGTTCTCAACCTGTGGGTCGCGACCCCTTTGGCTATCGAATGACCCTTTCACAGGGGTCGCCTAAGACCATCCTGCATATCAGATATTTACATTATGATTCATAACAGTAGCAGCATTACAATTATGAAGTAGCAACAAAAATAATTTTATGGTTGAGTCACAACATGAGGAACTGTATTTAAAGGGCCAGAAGGTTGAGAACCACTGAACTAGATGTTGCCTAAGGGGCCCTGATGTTTAAGACTAGGAAGTTTCCTTTTAGAAATACTTAGCTTGCTTGAGAGTTTACCTTGATACTTGTCTCAGAGAGATAGACACATCAATGATGAGAGAAAATCATTGATGGGCTGCCTCCTAGTCTCCCCACCCTAGGGATTGAGCCTGCAACCCTGGGCATGTGCCCTGACCAGGAATAGAACAATGACCTCCTGGTTCGTAGGTGGACATTCAACCACTGAGCCACGGCAGCTGTGCTAAATTCACCTCTTATCTTGACCCTGCCCCGTATCCTAGAGCAACCTCCCAACAGCCACTTCTAATGTTTCAGCCAGGGCTCCTGCACATACCCAACCACCACTTCACCTGTGTCTTCTGAGTAAACCTTTGCCCTACCTGACTTCCTTCCCAACTTATATCCCTGGTTGACCTCCCCCACTGTCCTACTTTTTTAAGAGAGTCAGACTCTGATAAGAGAAATTAAACAAATATAATTAAGGATAAACACTCAAATCAAATACTAATGATTATAAATGGAATGAGTTTCTCTTATCTCTTGGCTTCTAGCCAAGTAACTCTCAATTCTTTTTCTCTTTTTTGGAAATCCTAGAGGACTACAAGGTCCTAGATTGTTCCTTGATTGTTTTGTGAATAGCCGCTTAGGTCTTCCCCAAAACACTAAGTTCCTTGAGGCAGAGTTCAAGTCCTAATTCTTTTGTACTCTCCACAGCACCTAACAAATGGCTTCAAAGTAATTGCTTAATAAATGCTTATTGGTTGGTTGGTTTTTGATTAATTAATTTAGAACTTAATTATTCTTTAAGTCAACTCCCCCCTCCCATTTGAAGTCAAAAAGCAGAAACCTAAGAGGGTTAAGGAATTACTCAACTTTTCAACAATTATCTCCTAGATTCTGAAGTTTTAATTTTTAGTACATTTTTATTCAATTTTTATCATTTATATTTACAAATCTCATATTACATTGTTTTTTCTATTTTTTACCACAAACATTCCAAACATACAGTAAAGGTAAGAGAATAGTTCAATAAACACTCTTATGCCCACATAGGTGTTTACGTGCTTCATGGGCACCTCAAACTCAACCTGGTAACTTTTCCTCTATTGAGACTGGGACTATATATCCACATGGTCTCCTAACCAGACACTTGAGAGTCTTCTGGATGCTCTTTTCTCTCCCTCCCAGTGGATTTAGAACCTTCATCCCACCCTGAGCTCCTACAGCACCTGTCCACAACTGTGCTAAACTTGCCAGTTTGCTTTCACGACACTGTGGAAATAGTGAACTCATATCCCTTCCTCAGTCAAGCTGATGGTACAAACCAAAGGATGGAAAACTATGGTCCGTGGGCCAAATTGAAACTGCCATATTTTCTTTTTTGTAAATAAAATTTTATTAAAACACAACTACACCCATCTGTTTATGTATTTTCCATGACTGCTTTCATGCTACAAAGGCAGGACTGAGTACTTGTGACAGAGACCACATGGGCCAAAAAGCTTAAAATAGTTACTATCTACCCTTTACTGAAAAAGTTTGTCAGCTCCTGATATAAATGATGAAGCAGCCATAGGGGTGCAAATTCAGATGACTGGATCTTCCAATTTTCTAAAACTTCTCATTTTGAAATGGCCCTATGGAGCCCTTCAGCCACCTGTGTGATCTCTGCAAGAAACCACACACTCCTAAAAAGCAAGGACTCCATCATTCACCTCTGTATCTCTGAACCCTAGTATGGTGCCTGGCACATAACAGGAAATCACTGTTTATGGAATAAATATGAGGAGGACTGGATTATCCCAGTTTCTCTCAGTTCTGACATTCTATGGTCTTTATGTCATCTGTGAGCTTTTGAAGAATACTTTAAAAGCTTCCATGTCTACCTATTTTAACAAAACACAGATGGTCCTATATCTATGAGAAAAGTATGAATTTCCTGGGGAGCAGATTCCTTTCTTGAGCCTTCAAAAACATTGGTGAAAACTCTTCCTTCAAACAAACGTTCTCAGAGTAGTTCCACAGTCTTCAGCAACTCCTATCTCAGCATCTCCCGGGACCTCTGTAGGGTCAAGTTGCTGCATTTGAGGGGACACTGGCTGTTCACTGCAGCCAAGCCAGATGGCATGGGATATGCAAGAGAGAAAAAAATGATCCTGACATTTCAGATTTTACCATCTGCCCAAGATAGGAGCACATGGAGAAAAACTTAAGGTAGTGGATTCTACAGGGCAAACTATGAAGACTGTAAAGATCCAGAGAAGGGTAAGATGGTAGTTAAATAAGGTGGTCAGAGAGTTTCAGGTTGGAGAACCAGAATCTGGACAATTGGTAATATTTGGATAGAAAAATGTTCAGAGCAGGAGTATCACCAAAGGGGTGTGTGGGTGGAGAGGACCTCTGGTGTGAAGCTGCTTAAAACCATCAAGCAGCAAACTAATCTTTTGCTGGAAAAAACAGCCAGATGTTCAACCAAGACAATTTGGGTGAATCTATATACTTAAAGGTGACCTTAACAGGGTTTCACCATCATAGAAAGAAACGTACTCTGCCTCATTATTACCATTTGCACTAACCTTATGCAATCTTGTGCCTTGGGAAAAATTAATCAGTGGACCAGTTTTAAAAATCAATAAGTGGCAATTAAGATAGAGTTTATCTAAAAATAGAGAAAGTTAGTAATTTGGCATAACACCAAGATGAGACAAAGGATTTCTGACAAGTGTCCTCAAATGTTTTTAAATAAAGATAGAGACCTTTTTGGCTATTGAGGGATTTGCTGAGGCCTTCCTCAAGTATGTCTAAATTAAGACAATAGGCCCGGCCAGAGTGGCTCAGTGGTTGAGCATCAACCTATGAACCAGGAGGTCATGGTTCAATTACCGGTTGGGCACATGTCCAGGTTGCGGGCTCAATCCCCAGTAGGGGGTGTGCAGGAGACAGCCAACCAATGATTCTCTCTCATCATTGATGTTTCTATCTCTCTCTCTCCCTCTCCTTTCCTCTCTGAAATCAATAAAAATAAGAGGGGTGGGGGGAATAGTTTATCCTCTGAGAATTAAGCTCTACAACCACACAAAGCTAGTCAAAGCAGGGTTAGTCGGCCATGAAAGCGTAGGAAAAGGAGCATCATGATGGTGAGCATCAGCCAAGAACATTTAAGAAGTGTCCGCTAGAGATGGCCCCTCAGCCAATGACTGTGAGTATTCTATTGGCATGGCCATTTCTATAGTAAAAATGGTGGTGTCAAGATTTCCCAGCTTAAGCCATTAAACATTTGAATCCTCTAACTCACTTCCCTCATTTGGATTCCATGCACACTAAGCAATCTTGATAATTTGCCTTCCTTGGAGGTCTGTCTTCAGTGAAAAAATGTGCAAGCCATGTGGAGACAAGCATTCCAGTCACAGAAGCAGTTCCAGTCCTCCTATGAATCAATAAATAGACATTCTGGTTTCATGCATCAGCGCTCTAAGCTTAATTAATTAGACTTACAGCTAAGAGATGGATCTACACTTAGTAGACTGAACCAGTCTCTATACCTGCACGGTGGAGACCAGACCCTTGGCAGAGACGGTGCCACCCTGTGAGGTCTCTTGGGAGACAGCCAAATACTCATCTTCTGAAAATCCCCACATTGCCTTTGGCAATGAAATTCCTCTAAGCTTTGGATCTGTCTCCTGACTCTGAGAGCATTGATTTATAGGAAAAGAAACAGATGTAAATTAACAAATCTCTGATCCTGATTAGAGAGGACACCAGAGTGAAGTCAGAGCAAATATGACCCTTTTCACTAGCCAGCTTAAGCAACTCCTAATATAATTGGTGCTGGAACATGTTATTTCATCCTGGTCCACTTTCAATTAACTTTGGTTAATGAAAGGCTATTTGTGTCTCTGGGTTGTGAGTATTAAGTGTCTCTTTATAGTTAACCATTTTCTCCACTATAACATGAGAATAATAATACCTACCATCTTATTCACTTATTAGTTATTCGTTCATTCAACAAATATTGACTGAGTGTCTGCCTGCCATGTGAGAGGCACCATGCCAGGCACTGGTGATACTGGGGAAATGGAGATGCACGGCTTCTAAGAGGGAACACATAATTTAAATTAATTATGTTAACCTGCTTGAGCTGCTATAACAAAATACTACAAAATGGGTGGCTTACACAACAGAAATGTACTTCTTACAGTTCTAGAGGCTGAGAGTTCCGAGATTCAGTTCCTGGTGAGAGCTCTCTTCCTGGCTTGTAGATTGTCACCTTCTCGCTGTGTGCTCATATGACTTCTTCTTAGTGCACATGCAGAGAGAGAGAGTGAGATCTTTAGTGTCTTGTCTTAAAAGGTCACTAGTCCTGTGGGATCAGGGCTCCACTCTTATAAACTCATTTAACCTTAAAGTAACCTTAATTACTTCCCTAAACGCCCCCATCTCCAAATGCAGTCAGATTGACTGGGGGTGATGACTTCAGCATATGAATTTGGAGGGGACACAAACATCAATAATGACAAATGATTAATTACTCAATTACAGTGTGGTCAGGGCTGCAAAGAGCTTAAAAAAAGAAAACCCTTTTGGGAAGAGTAAATGTGCCCACCTACCTGGTTTTTTGCTTGCTCCATTTTTTCACGTAGTTCATTGTCATTATCAGAAGGGGAACAGCAGCACTGCTACTGCTCACAGTATCAGGACTCTTTGAAAAATCCAGGTCAGTATGGCTCAGTGGATTGAGCATTGTTCTGTGCACTAAAAGGTCACTAGTTCGATTTCCAATCAGGGTACATGCCCAGGTTGTGGGCTCAATTCCCTTTGAGGGGCGTGCAGGGGGCAGCCGGCCGATGTTTCTCTCTCATCAATGTTTCTATCTCTCCCTCTCCCGTCTTCTCTCTCTAAAATAAGTAAAAAACATATTTTAAAAAGTCTCTTTGAAACATGTTTGCATTAAAACAATATGACTTGGGGTTTGGGTCTATTGTTTCTCTGATTTTCATTTATGCCCCTATGGTTCTCTAATAACATTTCTTTTTCTTTCTCTTTTTTTTTTTTTTTTTTTTTTTTTTTTATTGCTTAAAGTATTACAAAGGGTATTACATATGTGTCCATTTTATCCCCCCGCCCTAGACAGTCCCCTAGCCTCCCCTATCCCCCAATGTCTTATGTCCACTGGTTATGCTTCTATGCATGCATACAAGTCCTTTAGTTGATCTCTTACCCCCCTACCTCCTGCCCCGCAACCCTCCCCGGCCTTCCTGCTGCAGTTTGACAATCTGTTTGAGGCAGCTCTGCCTCTGTATCTATTATTGTTCAAAAGTTTATAATGGTCTCTATTATCCATGAATGAGTGAGATCATGTGGTATTTTTCCTTCATTGACTGGCTTATTTCACTTAGCATAATGCTCTCCAGTTCCATCCATGACGTTGCAAATGGTAAGAGTTCCTTCCTTTTTAGAGCAGCATAGTATTCCATCGTGTAGATGTACCACAGTTTTCTAATCCATTCATCTACTGATGGGCACTTAGGCTGTTTCCAGATCTTAGCTATGGTGAATTGTGCTGCTATGAACATAGGGGTGCATATATCCTTTCTGATTGGTGTTTCTGGTTTCTTGGGATATATTCCTAGAAGTGGGATCACAGGGTCAAATGGGAGTTCCATTTTCAGTTTTTTAAGGAAACTCCATACTGTCTTCCATAGTGGCTGCACCAGTCTGCATTCCCACCAGCAGTGCACAAGTGTTCCTTTTTCTCCACATCCTCTCCAGCACTTGTCGTTTGTTGATTTGTTGATGATAGCCAGTCTGACAGGTGTGAGATGGTACCTCATTGTTGTTTTGATTTGCATCTCTCGGATGATTAGTGACTTTGAGCATGTTTTCATATGTCTCTTGGCTTTCTGAATGTCCTCTTTTGAAAGGTGTCTATTTAGGTCCTTTGCCCATTTTTTGATTGGATTGTTTATCTTCCTTTTGTTAAGTTGTATGAGTTCCCTATAAATTTTGGAGATTAGGCCCTTATCGGATATGACATTGGCAAATATGTTTTCCCACACAGTGGGTTTTCTCGTTGTTTTGTTGATGGTTTCTTTTGCTGTGCAGAAGCTTTTTATTTTGATGTAGTCCCATTTGTTCATTTTCTCTTTAGTTTCAAGTGCCCTAGGAGCTGTATCAGTGAAGAAATTGCTTCGGCATATGTCTGAGATTTTGTTGCCTTTGGATTCTTCTAGAATTTTTATAGTTTCCTGTCGTACATTTAAGTCCTTTATCCATTTTGAGTTTATTTTTGTGTATGGTGTAAGTTGGTGGTCTAGTTTCATTTTCTTGCATATATCTGTCCAATTTTCCCAGCACCATTTATTGAAGAGACTATCTTGGCTCCATTGTATGTTCTTGCCTCCTTTGTCAAATATTAATTGAGCATATTGGTTCGGGCCGATTTCTGGGCTCTCTATTCTATTCCATTGATCTATATGCCTATTCTTGTGCCAGTACCAGGCAGTTTTGAGAACAGTGGCTTTGTAATACATCTTGATATCTGGTATTGAGATCCCACCTACTTTGGTCTTTTTCAGGATTGCTGCAGCTATTCGAGGTCTTTTTTTATTCCAGATGAATTTTTGGAGAGTTCGTTCTAGATCTCTGAAGTATGCCATTGGTATTTTATCTTTCTCTTTTTTAAATATGGTTTTATTTAGTTCAGAGAGGAAGGGAGAGGGAGAGAGAGGTAGAAACATCAATGATGAGCGAGAACCCAGGACCCTTCAGTCCACAAGCCGACACTCCATCCTCTGAGCCAACCTAGTTAGGGCTCTAATAGCATTTCTTTAATGCTTTTGCCTCATTACTCATGATGCTGCACCATCCATCATAGCATCTGTGAAGATCAGCTTCCAATCACTCTCTCAAAGGTTGTCTTTGTGCTCCATTGATGATGACTAGAAATGCCCATCTTGCCCAGAATATTCAGGAAAATGTGAGTGATAATCCATTTTCTGATTATGTTTTCTGTTTGGAATTTCATAGCATTAACATAGAACAACATATCTTCAAATCATGTATTCTCTTGAATTCCATTAGGCCATAATCAGGCATTTCTAGAATACAATTGCTTCCACAAACCACCACCAACAGGGAGGAAAGGTGGAAACATGGACAGGGCAAGAAAATCAGTCCTATTCACACGAGGAGTGTCCATTCCTGGTTGGGCATTTGGAGACAAGAGAGGACATTGGTAGGAAGAGCCTTCAGCATTGCAAGGCAATGGCCATAAAAGCTCCTGGAGGACTTCCTGATGTGTGGTGAGAGCCTAAGTAGGGGGATAACCCTAGATGCCAATGGCAAGGGGGTATACAGGGTAAAGGATGCCTGACACCATTCCAAACCTTTGAAAATATAAATCAGAGATGACTCTGTGATTGGAACATACATGGGCGAGAGCTGAGCCATGGGGTCCGGTCCGCACACGCAGCTCCGACCCAAGTGTTGGCAGTGGCTCACCAGTAGTCCAGTGCCCTGAATTCAACTGTGTCTGATATGATGAGAATCACCCTAAATCAGTGTGTCAGCACCACTCTGGTGACCCAATCTTGAACAATCCCACACCAGCTCACAGGAGCAATCCAAGGATAGAAGTCCACACAGGTCCTGTCTAAAGACAAAGGCGCCCATTTGTCTCCAACCCGCAGGGGCCTAGCATGACTAAGCCAGCCCTACTGGGAGAGGAGATCAAATAACCCCATTTACATGGTTGCCTGGACTTCTCTCCAGGGATCCTCATTTTTGTTCTGGGCTTGGCCTTACCTATGGTAATTTTAAGGCCCAGATACAAAATTCCACGTTGCCAAGAGCTCATTTTTATAGTCTTTGGAGAAGCCCAATGATTCATCAAGGAAGCTTGTTTTCCCACAGATACAGCAAAGTCATGGGATTTACCAGCTTAGAGGGATTTGAGACATTCATAAAACCATAGAAATTCAGGTTTGGAGGAGTTGAGAGCCACTCAGATCAATTCTTTCTTTCTGAATTCCCTCTTTCCAAGCCTCCTTTCTTGGTTTCTATGACATCCAATGCCCAGTTTCCTTCTTATCTTTCTGGTCGCTTCTTCTCAGTCTACATTGCAGGCTGCTCTTTCCAGGCCTCAATCTAAACTCTCCCCAGGCCCATGGCATTAAGTACCATTTGTATGTTGATGATTCCAAAATTTGTTTGTTTGTCTGTTTATCCTCACCCAAGGATCATTTTTCCATTGATTTTTAAAAATATATATTTTTATTGATTTCAGAGAGGAAGGGAGAGGGAGAGAGAGATAGAAACATCAATGATGAGAGAATCATTGATCAGCTGCCTTCTGCAGGCCCCCTACTTGGGACCGAGCCCACAATCCAGGGATGTGCCCTTGACCAGAATCAAACCCGGGACCCTTCAGTCCGCAGGCTGATGCTCTGTCCACTGAGTCAAACCAGCTAGGACTTTCCATTGATTTTTAAAAAGAGTGGAAGGGAGGGGGAGGGACAGAGAGAGAAACATTGATGTGAGAGAGACACATAGATTGGTTGCTTCCCACATACACCCTACTAGGAGTTGAACCCGAGACCCTTCAGTCCATGGGCTGACTCTACCCACTGAGCCAAATCAGTTAGGGCATGATTCCCAAATTTATATTTCCATTCCACACGCTTCCCTGAGTTTCAAGCTCCTATATTCAACTCTCTATCCCTTGCCTCTCGTCTATCTCACAAACATCTCAAACTTTATATGTTTTAAATGGACTCTGGACTGTACCTTCACTCATATCAATGAGTTCCTCCCATAGTCTTCCAACCATAGGCTCCACTGTTCACACAGATGCCTGAAACCTGAGAGTCCTTCTTCTTACCTACCTTCCTTTCATCACTGTCACATCCAGTCTGTTAATAAATTCTTCCCACCATTTCTCAAGAGCATCCACATCTCTTCATCTCCAATGCCATCATCCTTGTCCCATCTCCCAACCATCATCATCATCTCTCCACCAGACCACTCCAGTAGTGTCCTAACCAGTTTCCCTATGCCTATGTCACCCCAATCCATTCTCTACAGAGCAACAGGAGGGTGCTTCAAGATGTGAACATAAATCTGAAACCTTTAATGGCTCCCACTGCACCCAAATAACATCTAATCTCCTGTGACTGCTTAATATGACTCCAATGCCTCTAGCCTCATCTCCCCTCTTGGTCATTGTGCTCCAGCCTTGCTAGCCTTTCATTGCCTTGAACACACCCTCAGGGCCTTTCCATGCTAGGACCTCTTCCTGGAACGCTCTTCCACAGATTTCTTCTTTAGGTCACAGCTTGTGGTGTTAAACACATCCACAGATTCTTTTACTTCTCCCTTTCAAAAGATGGACTGTTGTTCCTCCCCTCCCCTAGATTATGGACTGGCCTCAGCAACTTGCTTCTAATGAGTAAAATGCTGCAGAAGTGACTCCATGTAACTTCTAAGGCTAGGTCAGAAAAGGTGATGCAACTTCCAACCTCTCTCTCTCTCTCTCTCTCTCTCTCTCTCTCTCTCTCTCTCTCTCTCTCTCTCTCTCTCTGTTCACCCTGGGAACCCAAGCACCATGCTGTGAAAAAGGCAAGCAGGCACATGAAGAGACCGCAGCAGAGGTCTCAGTTGATAGTCCCTTGCCAACAGCCAGTATCAACCACTAGACATGTAGATGAGGAAGTCTTCAGGTGAGCCCCTCCCCCAGGCCCAGGTTGATGCTAGAGCAGAGACATGTCATTCCCACGGAGCCCTGCCTAAATTGCAGATTTTTGAGCAAACTAATTGTTGTCATCGTCTTAAGCCACTAGGTGTGGGGTGCTTTGTTACATAGCAACAGATGCCTGGAATATAGCTGCTATGTCTCCTTTTCAGAACTGCAACCCCTGATCATCCTAAGTGCCCACTGGATCCATTCGCCACTGATAAATGGTTAATTATTATTATTAACCTCAACGCACAGCTTAGTGCCTGGCACACAGGAGATGCTCAATGAATATATGCAGAATTACTGAATAAGAGAATAAATCTTCTTGTCAATTTTGAAGTTACCAGTCATGGATGAGTGGAGGTTTGTGTGTTTATCTGCAGAGTGGTGATGTCAAACAGCAATTTAGACAGAGGGAAGGGTAGGCGCATGCTCTCCCGGTACTGCTGCACGGGGAGGGTGGGCAGACTTGATGACCACCAACCAAGCAGGGTCCTAGATGACCAGCAGTCACTGGGGCCTGGGAAGGTAGGTGAAGGTGCCCCAAGGACACTAGTCCTGGTGTGAATGTAGCAGGCAGCCTTCCTTATCTGTGGTTTAGGAATTGTCTTTCTCAGAGGTGGGCGTACACCTGATCTGGGAAAGAGAAGACAGGGGGACTGAGGCAGGAGAGAATCATTCTTGCAAGAGATGCTGGACCTCGGCAGAGTTGATAATGACAAGCATGTCTGACAATTGAGTTTCGGGCTGGTTCCTGGGGGCCCTGTTCATGGCTTTCTGCTCTGACATGTGGTTTCCTTGGTGACAGGATGGCTGCCTGGTGGACAGCGGCTTTGGGGCCACCTGACAAGCTCTGACATTAACTGGCTCTGACAGCTCTGATTGGGATAAAAAGATGTAGGGTCCCCTCTGGCTTTCTCAAATTAAACCCTCCCTCCTGGAGTGAGTTTGTTTATAAAGGTTGAGTTACATTAGGAGACTTTTCCTGTGATAAAGGAGCTCTTTTACCATAGAGATTGACGTGTTAGGGATGCTGACAATATTTCTGAGTCAGGCTCCTCAAAGCAGCCCTGGCAGGTAAGGCTACACTCTCATCTGCTTCCCAGGCAATGTCTCTGAGGGGCGTGAACGAGGAAAACAGAAACCACACCAGTTATTTTAACAGCGAGAATTTAATCTAGGCCATAGGTCAGGGGTGGGCAACCTTTTTGTGAGTGCGTGCCAAAACCAGCAAAATCTCTGACTCAAAATTCTTCTGCGTGCCAACCCTAATTTTTTGAGAACATGTTACGCCTACTTGATATCTCTTAAGGTGTATTTATGTGAAGAACCTTGAAGAAATAATAAAATTCATTCGAGCGACAAAAACACAGTAGATGATGATGAAAAATACATTTATTTTTTAATGTATACATGTACACTGATAGTCCGACAGAAAACTTTATGACTCCGTTTGATACTATCAGTGGGACTTTTGCTGCTGCATCACTGATGACAGAGATTTTACATCAGGTTTATATTTCGTGACCTTCAGAGATATGCACGAGCTACTGCTTTCATCCATCAGGCTGCTCCTATTATGAGACTTAACAAAATTCATCACTGAGAACAAAGATTCATAATTGTAAAAGGAAGATTATAAGAGAGGGTTTCGAGTGCCAGCAGAAGTTACTGGTGTGCCATGTTTGGCACACGTGCCAGGGGTTGCCCACCCCTGCCATAGGTGAAGCAGGTATTGGAGGCTGAAAGGGTGAATGGGGAATATTGAGGTAAACACAGAAGCAGGAAGCAGCTCCACGTCTGGGTGGGAGAACAAAGAAAGGAGATGGGGTGCTAATCACTTGGAAGCATGGAAGAGGGGCCCTGCAGAGCTGGCACCCTGACCTCCACAAAGGGGCAACTGCCTGTGCTGAGGCTGATGCTAGGAGTGCAGAAAAAACTGGAAACGGGAACACACTGCTGTTGGAAGGAACTGTCACTGCGAGGTGAAGCGCCGTTGCTGGGGTGATGCACACAGGGGCAAGAGCAAGTCCCTGCTCCCTCCTCCAACCTTGTGACCCACCTTGTTGGCAGAGCCTAGCCTGGAGCCAGCTGCACAGAGAATCATGTTTGCAGAGCCCCAGCCCCAACATCACAGAGTAAAGAAGAGTGGGTCTGAGGTGAGAGACATCACCTTCATAACCAGCACAGGGAGTCCGAACAAGGCCATCGCAGTAGATGACAAGACAGGACACCAGGCTCCTCTCCTGGACACCTACTTAGTACAGCCCTGTCCCCACACTTGGGTCCCCCTTGACGCATGGAGGCTCTGAAATGGATACTTTCTCTCCTTCACCTGCTCACCCTCAATGCAAAGCAAGGGACATGGGACAGAGTAGCTGCTTCATAAATGAGGTCTGGCTGGCTGGGCAGTCATTGGCCAGACAGCTACATGTCAACTCAGCTCAACAGTCAGCGGGGAGCAGGGTTGCCGAGCAAGGAGCCTGCACACTTTGGCACCAGCCTGCTGGGCTCTAACTCTACCTCCACCAGCTGGATCAGCACTCCTCGCCAAGTCACCTAATCTCTCTACCAGAGTTTCCTGATTATGAAATGTGATTCTCTTCTTATGTCTTATTATGTACCTTTGAGTTAATGTATGTAAAGCACTTAGGACCGTGCTTGACAACTAGTTAATACACTGGACAAGCCACGCACTTGCTGTTATTATTATTACTAGAGGCCCGATGCACAAAATTCGTGCGAGAGTAGGCCTTCCTCCCCCGGCTGCTGGCACAGCTTCCCTCTGGCACCCGGGGCCTGGGCTTTGTTCGAAAGGATGGAAGGATATCTGGAAGGATGTCTGGAAGGACGTCCAGTCTAATTAGCATATTACTCTTTTATTATTATAGATGACAGATAAAAAACTGTGTGTGTGTGTGTGTGTGTGTGTGTGTGTGTGTGTGTGTGTGTGTTGCAACTGTCAGGCAGCAGCAGAGATATGACGCCTTCACTTGCTAGCACCAGAGGTTTAGCTAAGCCCTGAGAGGAGACTGGCACTGGAAGGCTGCAGCCCCACCTCCCTCCCCAATTAACTTTCCTAAAATATCTGCGAAGCTGCGCTGGAACCCAGAAGGGGGACGCACTCCTGACGCAGGCTGCTGAGTCTGAGGCGTATCCATCCCGTTGGCCCCTCCTGGGATCCCGCCTGGCGCGGCCTGGACTAGTCCCCCACGCCGGCACCACTTAGCGGCGGGCGCCACCTGGAGGCCACCTCGAGATCTGCGGGGATGCCAAGTTTGTTAGGGACGGTGGTAAGCCCTTTCAGTCCATTTTTTTTTATTTTTTTATTTTTTTAATATATTTTATTGATGTTTTACAGAGAGGAAGGGAGAGGGATAGAGAGTTAGAAACATTGATGAGAGAGAAACATCAATCAGCTGCCTCCTGTACACCCCCTACTGGGTACATACCCTTGACTGGAATCGAACCTGGGACCTTTCAGTCCATAGGCTGACACTCTACCCACGGAGCCAAACTGGTTAGGGTGACACAGAAGATTTTATTATTGACAATTTGCTCCTTTTTCTGTTTTAGACCTTTGATATTTGTTAATAGTTACTGGAATAAAACCAACCACTAAGTGATATGAGAATAAGAGAAATCCCTCCCTACTGACGAATACACAGACATGGAAGAGAGTATAAAGGTGCCATCTCCTGTACAGACCGGAAATCAGGAACTAGAGGCAGCCTTCCTGCATTACCCCTCACTCCTCACTATCCTCTCCTCTCTGACCAGATTTGCCGTACATGCCAAGTCCCTCCAAAACCTTGTCATGTGTGATTCAAAAGGTTCCAGAGATTAAGTCTATTAAGACATCATTCTAGCTGTTGGTGTCCGGCCCCTGCAGGTCGAGGGGTTCCCAAAGGTGTGGACGGAGTCGGCAAAGAAGAAAGGACACAGAGACAGCGTTCAGTTGATCAGCAGCCTAGCTGGGTTCTCTAGCCAGGATCTACAGCCAGGATCTACAGCCAGGATCTCCTGCCAGGTTCTCCCCTTTCAGTCCATTTTATCCTTTGAACATCCATTAAGCCGCTGCTGTGTGTCAGCCTCTGGTGCATGGGCAAGTATGAAGCTCTCACCGCCCAGGCATTCGTGGCTGCTGGAGAAGACAGACCCTGAACAAATAGTTCCAAGTGCAATGCCAGGGGCTGGGAAAGAGGTGGATACAGGGGGAATAACCAACGCAGTTATTCCCCGACAAGTTTATTGGTGCCAGGCGCTGTCCAAGGCGCGCACGCGCACGCACACACACACACACACACACACACACACACACACACACACACACACAAAAGGAACAAGACGGCGCTCCTACTCAAGGGGGCTCATAGCGGGGTCAGCCAGGCAAACTCAAAGGCGGGGACCGCACTGAGAAGGGGCCAGCCCGGATCAGAGGTGTCCGGAGGGCTCAGGGAAGCCTCCGGGAAAGTTCGATACTTCAATTGCGTCTTGAAGGATGGTTAGGATTTCTCCAGGTTGGGCGGTGCAGGAGGGGTATCTTTTGTAAAACCCGGAAGCGAAAAGGAAGGCCGTGGATTGGAGAGTGGCAGTCCGTGTGTCTGAGACAGAGCCCTGTGGGAGCGCGGGCACAGGGCTGGCCACGGAGACGGGGCCAGAGCGGGAAGGGCTTGGTGCGGCGGGTGGAGAAGTTCGAACCGGATCCGGGTGGCAGCCCGGAGCATCGGCGGTTCCCACGCAGAGGCCTGAGCTACAAAAGTGAGGACGGGTGAGGCGACAGGTGAAGCTCCTTGAACCACTTCATCCCCAGCTCCTGCTCTGGTCCCACCTGCACGTGCGCCAGGGATGGGCTGGGCGCTTGACACTCGCTGTCTATTCCAATCTTCTAAATGGGCCTATGGCGTAAGTACTGTTGCTATTCCACTTGTACCAACGGGGAGAACACGCAGCTGTCAAGTTCCCGCCAGACTCCAGCAGTCCACAGCGGGCCAGGCCTCAGCTCTTCTGCTGACGAGCTGAGCCAACGCGCGGGGGAGCGGGTGGCGCTGTGGTTTGGAGACGGAAGGCACGAGAGCCACCACCCGCCCAGTGGGTGAAATCCACGGGGTTGAATGACAGTCCGGATCTGCAAGATGAGGGATAGGAAAGAGCTGACGACAAGTTTATAATCAAAAAGTTCATTTCTGAGATAAATTTTTAGACCTGAAAACACACACACACACACACACACACACACACACACACACAAAACCGTATCCCACATCCAGAGCAAACGTCCTGGCCCCGCATCCACCCATGTTTATGTGTCCTCAATTCTACCCCCCCCCCCCACTTTCCCCTGCCCCCGCCCCTGCCTGGAGGGACTAAGCTGCACATTCCCAAGCTAGATCTCATCCGACACCACTTCATCCATTGGCCCCTCTCACTTCCTGAACAAGTTTATCTTTCTACTGAATCATTCCCTGAAACATACATGCGTACTCTACTTCTCTCGTTTAAAAAAAAACACAAAACCTACTTGACCCCAATTCTCTGCCACCATCACCATTCTATTACATCAATCCTCTTCCAATGAGTTAATTATACCCAGACTGCACTTTCTCACCTCTCATTCTTTCTTGAGCCCACTTCAATCATTTTCATTCCCACAACTCCACCCAAATTGCTCTTGGCCAGGTCATGGATCACTCCACATTGCAATCACAAGTCAACTGAGAAGTCTCATCTTAGGTAACCTGTCAGCAGCATTCAGCACAGTTGAGTCTCTTGACCCGGTGCCTTAAGACTGTCTACAATCTTCTCTATCTGCTCCCACTTCCTAGGGGTCTCACCTGGCCTCAGGCTTATACTCCCAATTGTACATATTTGCAGCCTGACTTTTCCCTCTGAAATTCAGATCCTTGTATCCAACTGCTGACTCACATCTGAGCTTGAATGCCGAAGATGCATCTCAAACTTAGCATGTCCAAAAACAAACTCCTAATCCTCCCCCAAAAAACCTCTCTTCCAACACTCTCTGCTGTCTCAGGAAATGAAAACCCCGACCTTTGGGTTGCTCAGAACAAACCCCCCCGTCCTGTTATCTGTCATTGTCAGGATTAATTAGGTTATGCCGCATAGCACAGAGCCCTGAAATCTCAGAGGCACAACACAACAAATGTATCTTCTCTTCTTCATGCCCACCATGTTCACTAGGGACCAGACCAACTATTTCCATCTTCTTTGAGATGGATGAAGAGGCCTGTTGCAGGCCCTTTCACACTTAAGTGCCATGCACCTCTCTTCTCACATTTTGTTATCCAAAGCAAGTCATATGCCCATACCTAACCTAAAGGAGGAAGGGAAATGCAAACCTACTATGTACCCGGGGGGGGGGGGGGGAGAGGGGAAAGCACCAAAATACTGTGGACAGTGCTAATGACTCAACCTCTCTTTTCCCCTCCCCTTGCAAATGCAATCCACCAGCACACTTTGTCTTACTTTCTAAAACTACCCAGAGTATGGCCTCTCCTAATGCCTCAGCAAAAGCACTAGCAGCATTCACCTGGGTAACTGCCATAGCTTCTTTTTTAAAAAAAAGTATTGATTGATTTGAGAGAAACATCAATTTGGTATTCCACTTATTTATGCATTAATTGGGGGATTCTTATATGTGCCCTGACCAGAGATCAAACCCAAAACCTTGTCATATCAAGATGACACTCTAACCAACAGGGCCACTGCCATAGCTTCTTTACTGTACTTTCTGCTTCTGCCCCTCAAGTCATTCTCCACCCAGCACCGGAGTGATTCTTTTAACCGTATCCCTCCCCTTCGCAGACCCCTCCAATGTTTCCATGTGAGTGAGTGGCATAGCCAGAGTCTCAGAGTAAGCATGAGGCTACATATTCTGCCAACCCCGTCCCCACTTCTCAAACCTAATCTCCTACCACCTTCTCCTTCAGTCACTACTGCCCAGCCTCACTGGGCCCTGGGGGTTTCTGGGATACCAAGCATGCTCATCCTCACCCTTCACACCTGCTGTTCCTTCGGCCTGGAATGTTCTCACAGGTAACCATGTGTCTTTCTCCTTCAGATCTCTGCTCAAATATCTCCTTTTCACAGAAGTCTTCCCTTTAAAATCACACACACACACACACACACACACACCACCACCACCACCACCAACAGCAGCAGCAGCACTCCCCGCCACACGTCCTGCTTCATTTCTCTTCATAGGACTTGTAACTGCCTGGCATCTTCTATATTTGGCTGAATTTACTTACTACATTTCTCCTCGATTAGAACATATGCTTTATGCAGGCAGGAATTTTGTTTGGTCGCGGCTGCATTTCCAGTGTCTGAAACATGAAACGTGTTAAACTTGAGAAAATGAGGCCCAGGCTGGTCAGCGCAGAGCTTGGAATAAGCCGTAGATCTCCGACCTTCTGACCAGGCTCGTCCCAATATTCCATGAAGAATCTCAGAAAGCCACACTAGGGTCCAACATTGCTGGGAGAAATGAGGAGCTACCACTTACCCAAACCGGAGCTGACACCAGGGACAGGGACAGGGACCCGGAGGGCACTCTGCATCCAGAGCCCATCCCTGTGGGCAGCGGATGTGGGCAGTGGCCAGAGGAAGCCACTCTGGGTTCCAGTGCATGCAGTGAGGCCTTCGTTGGGAGGAGCCACATCCAGACAGCCTAGAAGGCTGATTCAATCAGCGGTGATAGATATGTGATTGGTACCCAAGGGTCATGGACTTATTATTATTCACATAATGGAGATAAAATGAGATTTAATACAGGGCAACTGTTTATGGGGAAAGAGAGTGTGCTGATCAAAAGGAAAGCATAGGGGCCACAGCTCCTTGAACCACTTCATCCCCAGCTCCTGCTCTGGCCCCAGCTGCAACCCCAGCCTCCTCTCTGGCCTCCTCCTCAGACTCAGAAGCAGCATCTAGACAGCCTGCCCTGGCAGAACCTGGCCTCAGTGTGGGCCCCAGGCTGACCAGCTGGCTCTCCCAGGTCCTTCCCCAGCATGTGGCCGGTGTGGTCTGGCTATACCTTGTCATTGTGTCCTTGATCATGGACAGCTACAAGGGCACAGCCTGAGTTATGGGATGCTGCTGGAAGCTGTGGGCGGTGATGGAATTGGAAGCCATCAATTCCTTTGCAGTGGACACAGCTCCAGAATGGCCACATGAGCTACATCAGCACTCTCACCGGTCCCTGGGAAGACCATCGGGGGTGATATCCAGCCTCTGACAATGAAATGTGTGTGTCATAACACCAAATGCATCATATGTAACCTGGCCATGAACCTGTTTCAGGTCCACCTGGGTGATCCAGGATGTCCAACTAGCAATTTATCCTCTGTCACCCGTTACGATTTATTCTCTCTCTCTTTCTCTCTCTGCTGGATCATTCCCATCAGAACAAAAACATGCTATAATTCCTTCCTTTTTTGAAAAATAACCTGTCAGCCCTATATCCCACTCACACCTGTCTCCTGCTCTGCTGCTTTCCTGCAAAACTCCTCTAAAGACTCAACCACGTGCACTGCCTCTGGTCTTCTCTGCCTTTCAGAATCCACCACACCCTCCCCCAAAACTGTTCTGGTCCAGGCCCTGCAGCTCCTTTTCTGCCTCATCGTACAGACCTCTCAATTTGAGGGACCTTCAAGATTCACTCTGTAATACCTCTTTTCTCTTATTTATACTTATTTTAAGGTGCTGTCATTCGGTTCCATGATTGTAATATGCTTATAAATTTAGTACTTCTTATTCTTTTCTGTCTAGCCCTAACACTGTCCTGAACTTCAGTCTGGATATCAGATTGGCAGCTCAAACATGACATGCCCTAAACAAAACTTGTCTCCTTCCTTTCCTTATGCCCTTCCTCCTCCTTCTTCCCTATTTTCCTTCCTTTCTTCTTTTTTTCTTCTTCCTTCTTTCCTTCCTTCCTTCCTTCCTTCATTCCTTCCTTCCTTCCTTTCTTCTTTTCTTTTTATTATCTTTTCCATTTTTTAACTTACAATGAAGAATTTCAAACATCCACAAAAGTATACAGACGGCCTAATATCATGAATCCCCATGTACCCATCACCCAGGTTCAACAATTACTAACTCATGGCCAAGCTTATTTCTCATCCCCCAAACACTATAGTATTTTGAAGCCAATTCCAGACATAGATGTTGCATCATTTCCTCTGTGTATATCTCTAAAAAATAAGACCTCACTTTTCAACATGATTGTCATACCATTATTATACTCATAGAAAATAACAATTTCTTAATATCATCTAATAGCCAGTGAGTGCTCAAATCTCCAATTGTCTCATAGTTGTTGTGTGTTTGTTTGAATCAAGATCCAAATAAAATCTCCATAATGTGATTGCTTGATATATTTTTTAAGTCTCTTTTAATCTACAGGTTCTTCTTCCTTCTCTTTTTCTCTTCAATTTATTTGTGGAAACAAGGCCATTTGTCCTATAGAATTTTTCTCATTTTGGATTTTGCTAAATGCACCCATGGTGTTATTCAACATATTTCTTCCTCCTCTGTATTACCTACAAACTGGCATTTGGATTCTAGAGATGATGGTATAGCCTTCCATCAGAAGGCACAGAATGTCTGCTTCCCTCTCTTTTTGTCATATTCAGAGCAGTTTATGCTCCCTGCCTGGGTCCATTACCTCATTAAGACTGACATTCAAATCCACCATTCTTCTTCATTCAATAGCTGACATACTTCGGTAAAGGGAAATATCCCTACCTGGCTAGCACAGCTCAGTGGTTGACCATGGACCTATGAACCAGGAGGTCATGGTTCGATTCCCAGTCAGGGCACATGCCCGAGCTGCAGGCTCGATTCCCAGTGTAGGGCTTGCAGGAGGCAGCTGATCAATGCTTCTCTCTCATCATTGATGCTTCTATCTCTCTCTCCCCTTCTCCCTTCCTCTCTGAAATCAATAAAAACATATTTTTTAAAAAGAGAAATATCCCCTTACTAATATTTGGTACCCTGAGGTATATCTGTATAGGAAAGGCAGGATAAATGCTTGGTTCTTTCTATTAGCCAGTTTTCAAAATAATGAGTTGGTTCCATATCATTCTCCAACAGAGAGCAATTAAGAGACCAATTTACCAGTAAAGGTCATCATAAACTCATGGATTTACACATCTTTGATGATGTTTTAATACATTGCAATTTAATCCTTGGTGATGCTCACTTGTCCCCACTCTTCTAAGTGACTTAATCCTTTTGACGGGATCCCAGTGGTTTTTGATAGCATCTTTCTATCTGGTGCTTCTGGGGTCATCTGGTGCATTTCCTGCCCCAGACCTGGGACCAGCAGACCTGGGAAATGGTATTTCAAGACCACAGTCTAGGTGCTTGGGTGATGGTTGCTTCTGAGTTGGTTCAAAATAGACCTCTTGATTTTTCTCCTGAAAACTTGCCCCTCTCCCAGCTTTCCCTATCTCAGTGGATGACAACTCCATCCTTTCAGTCACTCGGGCCAAAATCCTTGGGGTCAGCTTTGATCTCTTTCCTTCACACCCTCTGTCCATTTCATTAGCAAGTCTGCTGACTTTATCTTCAAAATGTATCCAGACTGATAGCTTCTCATCTCTGGCACTGCAACCTGCCTGGTCTATCATCTCTCACCTGGTTTGTTGCAATAGCTTCGTAACTGGCTTTTCTTTTCTTTTAAAAAAAAAAAAATTTTTTTTTTGAGACCACAGCGGTGTGTGTGGGGGGGGGTTGGGGGCGGGTGGGGGGTGGCGAGGGGCGCGCGCGCGCCACTCCCACCCACGCCTGGCACTCCAGGTCTCACAGGCCGAAGGCTCCTAACTGGCTTTTCTGTGTCTGCCCATCCTCTACATGGCAGCTAAAAACATAACTGAGATATTGGCATTACTTTTCTCAAAACCATTTCCACTGACATCTCATTTTATTTGGAGTAAAGTCCAAAGGCTCACAATGGTTTGTTAGGCCATATGTATGACCTGGCTTCCAACTACCTTTTTACCTTGTCCACTTCCAGGGCAGATGCTGGATCTGATGGAAAGAAGATTTAGCTCTGCCTGTTTAGGCCAGTCTCTGCCCAGTGACAGTAGACTTTGGGCATCTGGCTTATGCAGTGAGGGGCCGGAGACCTGACCTATAGCCTTTGGGAGGGGGGTGTTGATCCCTGACCTCTCTCTACCTAGTCAGGTGTTGTCAATGAGGAATATCATAGAGCTCTCCCCTGCCCCACACTCTCTGATGAAAACATCCCTTCCTAGTCTTCTACAAAACTGTCCCTCATTCTGTATACAGACATGTCAGGATTCAGCATTGAGCCATAGCAAGAAAATTTATTGCCGAGAGCTGGAAGAGACAATGATATAAAGGCAAAAAATAAAATAAAATAAAAAATAGTGTCAGCAGGAGAAAAATGAACACTCCTGGGTTTCCAGAGACACAAGAAAGCCAGAGCTCCCGGAAGCGTCTGTGTTCTGCTAGATGCCAAACAAAGCTCAGGGAGGCCCTTGGAAGCGTGCCAGCCAGAGGCCAAGGCTGTCCAGGTGTGTATTTCACAAGAGTGCCCGTGAAATTCTCATTCCTGCTTCCCTGTTTACCCTCTGGAGTGTTCAGGCATGCTTAGCAACTTCTCCTCTTCCCTTCCCCTTCCCCTCCTCCTTTGAAATATTGCCTGTAAGGTAGAAAACAAAGGAGACACGCATAATTTAAATTGATGTGCTTCAGCCAGGCTGCTCTCTGTTCCCACCACAAAATTCAGGTGGGAAATTTAAATGATTGATTTGCACTAAACCTAACTGATTATTGATTTATTAAATTGTTGGTTTACAGTAAACAACTGTGGCTTGTCTTTTAGACTGTCCAGGGTAGACCGCTTGTCTTGGCGAGTCTGGCCATTATCTTTAAGACAATCAGCTCTCCCTAGTGGTAGAATCATACTATTCAGGACACGGATGCAGGTCAGGGACCTGCAAGATGAGGACTCAGAGATACCAGGGGTGACAGTAAGGTAGGGGTGGACTGGGCCCTGAATACACCTGCCAGCCATAGCCCTCTGCGGTTCTCCCTGCACCTCACCACCCTCACTCCTGCTTCCCTGTTTACCTTCTGGAGTGTTCAGGCATGCTTAGCAACTTCTCCTCTTCCCTTCCCCTTCCCCTCCTCCTTTGAAATATTGCCCCTAAGGTAGAAAACAAAGGAGACACGCATAATTTAAATTGATGTGCTTCTTTGAGAGAATCTAAATTAAAAACATATCCATTCAGTGTCTAAGGCTGGAACAGCCTCCAGTCTTTTTAAGGTGACTAATACTCCAAAGAGGAGCTGGGGGGTTGGGGGCGCGGTCAGGTATGATTACCGGAACACGCTGGAATGGTTCCTGCAGGGGGAACAGTTCCCATACGCAGCCACACGAGGGCGCTCTGAGACGGAGCCGCTGGCAGCGCAGGAATGTGTATTTGCCAAATGAGGTGTCAGTGCCACCTCCAGGGGCGCCATCTCCGGGGCCAGCGTCTGGTGCCAGGTGGGGCGGATACCTGCGCAGAGGCCGCGGAAGGCTGGCAGACCCGGGGGCTCTCCAACAGAAAAGCAGGGTGATCACAGTGCCCTGCAGACAGAAGGCCTTTTCTCAGGTGCCTCTGGACTGTGTCGCCCCAGGGACTCCCGCTCCCTCCTGGAAAGGGGAAGAGCACCCCAGTAATGCCAGATATTGGCATCTCGTCATCTTGGTGAGGGAGAGCATGGAGCTAATTTCAGCGGTGTGGCATTTCTTGCAACACGTGTTGTGAGGCAAATGCATATCCACTTCATGTATTATGCATATCAACTGAATAATACACATGCACAAACGCCGTTTTCCCCACAGTGTAACTCTGGAGCACGGGGAATGGCCTTAGGGATACATCTGGGGCTTCGAAATGTGTAGGAAGTTGCCAAAGAAAGGGTCGCTAGGTCCTGCCAGATAGAAGGATTGCAGGGCCCCTAGGCGAGGGCCTTCCTGGCGTGACTGCGCAAATGGAAAAGAGAAGTTCCCAAGCCCAGTGCTGCACCCTCCCCGGTCAGCAGGCGGCTGCAGATGGTTCTGGCCTTTCCCACTGCTCTATTAAGAAGGAAAACATTTAATAAAGCGGAGAGCACACGTTTGTCCCTCAGTGGCCTGCCCTGCTGATTGCTGGCGTTTGTTTCAGTCTTCCGATGGGAGCCATTCATGTCTGCCTTCCCTGGTAGCGGGCTCGCAGCCTGGAGAAAGAACCATGTTTATCGTTCAACGAAAGAAGGAGAAAGGCCACATCAGCTGATAATGCAGCGAGGAGGCTCATCCCTGCTCCCCTCCTCTCGCCCCTCCCCCCTCCCTGCCCCCATGGGTGGGTTCGTGCTCTCCCTCCAGGTTTGCCAGGTTTTCTGCGATGCTGGCTGGTACCTGAGCCTGGACCATGGCCTGTGGTGCCAGGATTTTCCAACAGCAGATGGGGCTTACAGATAAATAACAGAACATAAATGTTCAAACTGGGCTAGAGCTTAAATCCCCTCATTTTACAGAGCAGGTCGGGAGGCCTGGAAGGATGGGCGGGTCACCCACATGATCTACAGTGGCAAATGTCACTCTTTGTCCAAAAATTGCATGGGATATGTTTTACTAAATAGTTATTGCTTATCTGAAATTCAAATTTAACTGGGTATCCTTTTAAATTTTATCAAACAGACCGTGTCCTCAGACTGTCATGCCAAAATTAGAAATGAGTAACAAAGGAGTCATTTAAAAAAACATATTACTGGAAACTAAATAAGAGAATATTAAATTCTGAGAAGTGAAAAAGAAAGAAAACATACCAAATTACTAATTACTTAGAATTACACTGACATGGCAATGTATCAAAATTTGTAGGATTTAAAACAGTTGATGTGCGGGCATTTATAACTTCAAATACAAGCTAAACAGTTCACTTAAGAAGTTGGAATAGGAGAAAAAAGCAAGTTCAAGAAACAAGAAGGAAAATACAGGCAAAAATCAAGGAAGTGAAGAAAGGGAAAAACAAAACATTAACAAACCTCATAAGCTAATTCTGTAAAAAGATGAATGAAAGAAAATTCTGGCAAGAGTGATCAAGAAAAGAGCTGGTGAAGAAATTACATGTTGAAATATACAAATACACAATGACAAGGGGGTAGGGGAACAATTACAGTCACAACAAAAATGAAAGAATAATGCAACAACCCCTTTGAAGTAGTCGTGCTAAACTATTAAATTTACATCTGCTCAAGTCAAGATCAGTGTACTAAAAGACAGTTTATTCCACCAATAAAGGAAGATTTATGAAAGAATGAATCAGTGTTCTTCATCACAGTAAAGACTAAAGGAGATTATAAAAAATATAATCATCTATATATAAAACCAACAGGATAAAAGCCCTACTACAATTAATAATAAAATTGAGCAAGGTCATCATACATAAGATCAACTTGCACAAATTTCTAATGTTTCTCTACACCAAAGGTTCTCAACCAGGAACAATTTTGCCTCTAAGGGTAGGGTTGATAAATTTAACAAATAAAATTTAAAAGGATACCCAGTTAAATTTGAATTCCAGAGAAGCAATAAATATTTAGTAAAACATATCCCATGCAATATTTGGGACAAAATACTGGGTGTCAGTATTGTATATGGCAAACCCACCGCCAGGGGATGTTTGACAATGTCTAAAGACTTTTTATAACAGCTGGGGGAAAGGCACAATTAACACCTGATGGGCGTGACCAGGGATACTGTTATATCCTACCATGCACAGGACAGCCTCACAACAAAGGCTTATCTCCCCCACCCCCCTGCCCCAAATGTGAATAGTGCCAAGGCTGAGAAACCTTCAGTAACCAATCAGACAATACAACAAAAATCAAGGACCATGCACAGCAAGTATAACTGTCTGGGGATGGACTTAACAAAGAATTCCCAAACCCTCTACAGAGAAGACTTTGAAACT
This sequence comes from Myotis myotis, assembly GCF_014108235.1. Lineage (NCBI taxonomy): Eukaryota > Metazoa > Chordata > Mammalia > Chiroptera > Vespertilionidae > Myotis > Myotis myotis. Next base: position 9,650,169 of record NW_023416318.1, read on the forward strand.
CTGAAAAAAGGCATAAAAGAGTATATGACTGCCTGGCCACTGTGGCTCAGTGGTTGAGCATTGACGGGTGAACCAGGGCACATGCCTAGGTTTCAGGTTCGAGTGCCAATAGGGGGCATGCAGGAGGCAGCCGATCGATGATTCTCTCATCACTGATGTTTCTATTTCTATCTTCCTCTCCCTTCCTCTCTGAAATCAATAAAAATATATTTTTTTAAAAGATTATATAACTACACAGAGAGATATTCTATGCTCTTGTGAACACATGAAAGGTCAACCCCGCCCTCCCCCCCCCAAAAAAATCGACAAATTTATTGCAACTTTAAGCTGATTTTTTTTCAGACATTCAATAAACATATTCTACAGTTTACATAAAGGAATAAAGGGCCATGCGTAGCATAGTCGAATTTGAGAAGAAAAAAGGGAAGACTTGTCCCGCTAGATATTAAGGCACACTAGAAAGTCAAGGTAATAAAAACAGTCTGTTACTAGTTCAAAATAAACAAAAGAGACGAATGGGGCAGACAGGAGAACTCAGAAACTGACCCTTTCGAACCTAATATTGTATTTCAGAATTAGTGGGCAAGGGCAAACTAACTCTGATGGCAAGAAAAAACACCATGAAACTGGGTCCTACCTGATATGACATTAAAGATGGACTCCCTAAGGGTTTTACATGAACCCTTTAAAACACAAAATAAAACTATAAATAAAAATTAATAGAAGACAACATTAGCAGGCTAAGAGTGGAAAAGGTCAAAAGTTACAAACTATAAAAGCAAAAGCGATTGGTGAAATTGATTACATCCAAAGAAAGGATTCCTGGTCAACAAGGGATGCCATGGACAAAAGTAACAATTGAGAAAGATACATGCAATGCGTAAGGCCGGCGAGGGTCTGATATCTAGATCTAAGGAGGGACTCTGGCAAATCATCAAGGAAAAAGAACTGTGGCTGAAAAATCAGCAAAGAATACGAACAGGCAGTTAACCGAAGAAAACCTAAAAGGCTAAGAAATACATGAAGAGATGCTTAAACTCCTAGTTAATTAGAGAAATGCAAATTCAAACAACCATACAACCTCACTTTACACTCAAGACATTAATAAAAGTGAGAAAGCTGGATAATGCCAAGCATGGCCAGAGGTCTGCTGCTGGGGGGGTGGGTGACTGGGGCAGCTTTTAAGAGAGAGCTCCGGCAGGAGGGGGAGGGGTCAGATTAAGCAAAAGCCCAACCTATAATCCAGCTCTCCTGCTCATGAGTACAGGCTCAGCAAGATTATCTCAAAGATGATTAAGGGGACGTGTGCAAAGATGCTCTTGTGATTATGTCTGTGTAGCCAGAGCCGAGTCAATCCCCCTGTCCATCACTGGGAGCGTGGGTAGAAACAGTGTGCGCACACGGTGAGATAGAAGCCGTAAGGACAAGTAATGGATTATATGTGCACACAGCAGCCGCCAGGAGTCTTTCAAAGCATGATGCATGGGGGGGGGGGGGGGGGACACACAAAGTAAAACTTTTAGCCAATAGCATTCGGTAATTTTTTAAAAAACATGTACACAAAACACAAATTGCACATCTACACAGTGACATGGTTGCAGATTGCGAGTGGAAAATGGGAAAGAGGAATGAGGACAAAAGGCAGTAAGAACATAAAAAAGCAAGAAAGGTTCTTGTCAAAACTAGAAAATGCCAGGAACTGGGGAGGAGTATGAGTAATTTAGCCTTCTGCACCTCTGGCCCAAACTAAAGAAAACAAAGCAACAAAGAAAGACCGGAAGTTGCCCTAGCTGGTTTGGCTCAGTGGATAGAGCATTGGCCTGAGGACTGAGGGTCCCGGATTTGATTCCAGTCAAGGGCACATGCCCGGGGTGGGGGCTCGATCCCCCATAGGGGGCATGCAGGAGGCAGCAGATCAATGATTCTCTCTCATCATTGATGCTTCTATCTCTCTCTCTCTCCCGCTACCTTCCTCTCTGAAATCAATAAAAATATAATAAAAAATGGTTTTAAAAAAAAAAAAAAACGGAAAGAGGTGGGGGGGTTTCGCAAAAGTGGGAAAAGCTTTTTCCAAGCTGCACAGAACTAGGCTGTGGGCTGTCCATTTGTTTGAAAGAATGATCAACCTAGTGGTGAGGGGCCCACAGAGGAGGGGAGGATTGGGCAGGGAGGCAGCCCCAGGGGCTTTGAGGGTCTCTGGTGCAGAAACTGGGGTTAAGTTATACACTGCAATTCCCTCCGGAGTACTCTGTCCGCATGAAGTGAAACCAAGGGTCCTTATGACTTCGATTAAATTTAGTTTTAAATCCTAGCCCTAGAAATCCTCTCTCTCTCTCTCTCTCTCTCTCTCTCTCTCTCTCTCTCTCTCTCCTATATATAAAAGCCCAGTGACAGAATGAGAAGGACCAGAATGACCAGAACAACTGTGGCCCCTCACCCTGGCTGGCCCCACCTCCCAACGGGCCCCCCCACCCCAAATGGGGGCTCTCATCAGGGCAGGTCACTTGGACCACACCAGTGCATGAATTCGTGCACCAGGCCTCTAGAGCAGCAGTTCTCAGCCTGTGGGTCGCGACCCCTTTGGCAGTTGAATGACCCTTTCACAGGGGTCACCTAAGACCATCCTGCATATCAGATATTTACATTACGATTCATAAGGGTAGCAACATTACAGTTATGAAGTAGCAACGAAAATAATTTTATGGTTGGGTCACAACATAAGGAACTGTATTTAAAGGGCCAGAAGGTTGAGAACCACTGCTCTAGTGTGTGTGTGTGTGTAAACCATATATATGGTTTCCACCTCCCCCAACACACACCCTCCAGATAACCAGCAACCTCCCAGGCAGCAGAAGACAGTAAGACTAATGGGCACAGGGTCGGGGCCTCTGGCAGGCTAAGGATAACATCTTGACCTAAGGTATGTTTCAGTGCCTGAGCCCTAAGGTGGAACCATCTCTTGGCTACTTTCCCATGAGACCAGACAGAGCGACGCTGGGAATAACCTAGGAACTGTCCTCAAGACCTGCAAAACTTATTCATTATCCTTACCTCACCTCCGACCAATCAGCCCCCGGCACCACCCGAACCCCTAACCCACAGTGTCTGTTATTTTGCCCTCTGTAATCTGTGATCTACATGCCATGGGGGAGTTCGGGCTTTTGAGCATTAGCTTCTGGCAGTACTGTGTCTCTGGGAAGAGAAATGTCTGGGGTCAAGGCCAAGTTTTGGCCACAGGCCAATGAGGAAAGAGGGAAGAAACAGAATGGAGTCCCTATCGTCAAGCTAACAAAACCACTCAGAATAAAATAGCCAATATTTCTCAGTGTCCAGTGTTTGGCTCTGCTAGTGCCAAGTGCATGAACTCTTTCTGTTCTGCAACGTAAGGGTCTATGCCCACCAGGGGCCCCAGTGAGACTGTGAGAGCAGCTCTTCCTCAGGGCTCTGCAGTGGTGGCAGCAGTGACCTGGGCAGGTAGGTGCTACCAAAGCTGCCCTGAGCGGCCTTGGACTGAGGCTGGCAGGCCAAGAGGAGCTGGATGCCTAACTCCCAGAGAAGGAAAATCTGAAGGGCAGCCACCAAAGTAGAGGCTTCTTCATGCCCACAGTCCAGCCAAGCCAAGGAGACATTCAGGGAAACACATTATACCTCATGTCATGTATTTTAATTTAAAAAACAAAACAAAACACAGAGTCATAATATACTGCTCTGTAACATACTTTTGGCAACATTTTCTGTGATACTGAATATTCTTCTAAAACAATACCACTGTTTTATAGGATACATGCCAGTTACTTATTACTCAGCCCCAGGCCCATCCCCCCTGCCCTGAGTCACAGGCACCGTATTTCCCAGATTCCCTTTGCCAGCTGGCGTCCTGCTAGGCTCAGCCCATGGGAGACCCTCCAGAAAATGAGAGAGGCAGAGGGAGAAGTTCAGGTATTTCTAACCATCCCCTTCCTGCTCTGAAGAAGTTAGGAAGGATTATTTCATTGTCCAGAACATCAGGTATCTGGAAGATATCCAGAAGCTAAAAATGCAGAACTGATTCTTCTCAAGAAGAATGGGAAGAAAATAACAGAGCTATTTGCCTTAAGAATAAAGGTTCCGAAGCAATGAGTCTGAGTCCTTTGGTTAACATCAGGGTAATATTGCCCCAGAAAAGTTTCTACAGAGCAGCTAGGGCTGGGATTTCTTCACTATAAAAACTCTCAACCTTTCTTTTTCTCTAGAATACTCTGGGTTTTAGCTGGTAGTGTTTTCTGAACTGCAATCCGCTTTAAGGCCCTTGAATAAAACTTGGTCATTTAATTCTGGCGAAGCCGCCTGCTTCAGGGGTACACCTGTCCAAGGACATGCAGTCAAAATCGTGACACCCATACATGATTCATACTGGCCAGGAAGTACGTATATGCCCCAAACATGTGACTGCCCTCTTGCAAATACTCATGAATCACACATGGAGTATTTTGAAAAATGTTAACATTTATTAATAATACTTAACGTCACATTGTTAATGCAACTAATTCTTTATGGTACACAGCAACATCTTCACTAGACCGAGTGCTCGAGGATTTGAGACAATCCGCTACTCGGCACATCCCAGTCCAAGATTGAGATTCCCTGTACTTACATCCGGCAGAGCAGCATCAGTGAGGAACAGTCACCTAGTTGTGGGAACACAGACACTCAAAGCGCACTTGCCAGTGTTCCTTTCTGGAAACCTACCACACGTCTTTCATAGCCACACACAGCTCGACCTTTAAAAAATGAGCACTTTCCTAGAAGAAGCCTAACTGTCCAGTTTAAAGGTTAAAGTTCATCTCTATTTCTTGGGCATCCTTTAGTGACACACAAATCTAGGCACTGTTCTCAATACGAATTTGATAAATGTGCAAGAATTGGGTGCCGTTGAAACTTGTCTCTTCCATCTTGCTGTCCTGACCCTTGTGTCCTAGTCCACGGTGTTGCAAGGCCATTCCTTCTTTATAATTCAGTATTCAGGCTCAATGTGTGTGGGCCTCATATTTTAGGGATGAAGTGGGCTTAAGGATTCAGAATTACCTTCACTCCTGGAGAGGAGGGTATGAAAGGTTTTATACTGCTTCCCCCCAGCAATTTGGAATAAATACTGTGTAAAAACAGCTCCAGCTAAAGAAACCCTCCACACGCTCCTTGTAAAACATTTACAAACCCAATTTTGCTAGGACAAACTCTCCCAAGTGCTGTCCCCGAGGCTTCATTCCATTGTTTATTTCATTATTTTGGTTTGTTATCAACTGTCAGGCACCATTTTTTTTAAAATTGTTTTTTGGTGGCTTCTCTTGTCTTGTTAGAGAGCTTTAAAAGTCTACTGAATGCCTTAAGAATAAAGGTTCCAAAGCAATGAGTCTGAGTCCTTTGGTTAACATCCGGGTAATATTGCCCCAGGAAAGTTCCTACAGAGCAGCTAGGGCTGGGATTTCTTCAACCCATAGGCCCAGCCTCCTTCACTCTCTCTTGCTTTCCACATTCCAGAGTCTGCAGGGAAAGGAGGGACCGGGAGGGAGTTGCTTGGCCATTCATTCACCATGAAGAGCTTCCCTTCTCTTCCCACAGGCGAATGAGGTATTTCTACTAACCAATCAGCATCTTCTCTTTCCATCCTTTAACTACCCATCTACTAGCAGGTCAGGTCTGAGGAGACCCTGTGTATCTATATACATGGCAAACTAACATATAAATACATACATACAACCGATCATTACATCCAGTATCCAGATGAGGAAGCACATGTGCTTTGTAGAACTAAATAAATTTCAAACATAAGTTAAAATGAAAATACAGTGTTTACACTTCGGTAGGAAACGTTTTTTAAAAACAGACCAAGAAGTCCCCCACCCTCCCCTCAAGGTCCATTGCCCATGGATGACTGGTGAACCCACAAGCAGATGCGACAAGTCCATGCGCACGACGTGTCAGCTCGTGGCTTTGGTATTGCACGCTCAGACTCAGGACGCTCCAGTTCCAGGAACAGCCACCCACCAGGCCATGCTTGCGGATGAGGCTGAAGAGGGGCTTTCGCATGGCCATCCAGGACTTCCCTCCATGGCGCCCCTCCCCTCCCCCATGTTCTGCCAGTGGGAGAACCAGGCTCAAGTTAGTGGAGACCTCCCAGGTCTCTGAGAAACAGTGCCAACCTCCGTGCTGGGAGATGTTCTCCACCTAGAAATACCATGTTCGGGGTCCAAGGTGAAGCAGCCGTATTTTTTCATTAGTGTCCCCACCCTGCAGGATTGTACAGGGACCTGGAAGTTGCCTGGGGGGGGGGGCGGGGGAGGGTGGTGTATCTAAAGGTTAAAATTTGTTCTAAGTTTTAAGAGAACCAAGGGGAATGGTTGTGACTAATGTGAACAAATCTGTACTTCCAATGGCATTTTTCTCAGGAGGGCCAAGGTGTGGGCACCAAACTCTACAGTGAGGACACACAGAGGCAAAACGCAGGCTGGCAGGGTCCCCTCTGCCAAGGGCGAGCTAAGAGTCTGTCTCTGACACAGGGGATGGCATCTCAGTTGAAAGCAGGGGCGATGGGAGCCAGAGGAAGTCCCTGCCGAGGCTCCGGGGGCCCTATCGCTGCCCGGCCTCGCGGATGCGACAGGCCACCGCGGTGATGAGCGCCGCCCCCTTCCCGCTGCCGTCCTCCGACTCCAGGAAGGACACGTCGCACCTCGGAGCCAGGTCCTTCACCGTCGCATGCATGACTTTGGCAAAGCTGGAGGTTGGGAAGAGACAGGAAAAAAGCCTTAGTCACGGCTGCTCTGTGTCGCAGAGATGAGACCCTGTGAAGTGACGCTGGAAACCCAGGGGTACTTAAATGGGGAAAAGAATGACAGCTACCGTGTACTAAATAAACACTGACTACAAAGTACATGTCAGAAAACAGGCGTGGAGCCACTAGCGAAATGCCCAAATTCTACATCAGAGCAGGCGAGTGGAGGGCTGAGATCGAAACCTCTGAGATTTGGGCGAGTTATGTTCTTAAAACTACTCAGTGAAAGAGGCCTTCAACCATCGCGAACAGAGAGAGAGGGAGAAAGACGGGCAGGGAGTGTGGTCACTCACTGAGGATGGAGCTTGTAGAGGGTTCCGTCCACACCCACTGTCACTTTCAGAGTGTCCAGCCCACGGTTTTCTCGTATCTTGTCCACCACGGCGGCCATGCCTGCGCCACAGAGCTGGGCTGCCCGCCGGGCCACGACGGTGCACACCTCCTTGACAATGATGCTGTCGTCACAGGTGCTCTCGAGCCCCAAGTGGTGCAGGATGGCTCGGACCTGCAGCAGGGCCAGGCAGTCACTGGGGTGGGAGGGAGACAGCAGGTGGTTGGTTAGTCACATGCCAGAGGGGTCAGGAGCCTGGCCAGGCAGGAGCTGGTATGAAGGCCAGCGCCCTGCAAGGTGGCTCCTAGTCTGAGCTCATCCCATGGGACCAAACACACTCTTCCTGGGTGCAGCTGTAACACGAAGAAACAGTTCCCTATTCCACTTGGCCTAGATGAGGTGCAGCAACGCTACTACAGCTACCGTGGTTTTGATACACAAAACGAAAGGAAATTCGCCATCACTTAGAAAAAACAAAGACAAGATAATGCTCATGGGGCAGTTGTCGGTTGCAAAGCTCTCTCACGTCCATTCTCTCAATGCTGTGCATGGGTCAGCAAGACAAGCATCACTGGCCAACATCAGATCCATGTTCTATTCCTACTCCCCCACCCTGGGGGTCTGAAATCCACTTGAGTAATATTTATGAAACAAATGTAAATAAAATTGTAGGAAGAAAATGAACCCTAGTGCAGTGATGGCGAACCTTGTGAGCTCGGCGTGTCAGCATTTTGAAAAACCCTAACTTAACTCTGGTGCCGTGTCACATATAGAAATTTTTTGATATTTGCAACCATAGTAAAACAAAGACTTATATTTTTCATATTTATTTTATATATTTAAATGCCATTTAACAAGGAAAAATCAACCAAAAAAATGAGTTCGCGTGTCCCCTCTGACACGCGTGTCATAGGTTCGCCATCACTGCCCTAGTGTATAAAGGGCAGTTCTCGAGAACCCTGGAGTCATCTACATGAGCAGACATGTAGAATATGTCCTTTCTATGTGCACACAGCCTCAGGCCCCACTCATGTCAGTTCCTGTTTTTCTATACGCCTGAGAGTAATGACAGTAAAATTAATAAGCATTAAATTTTAAAGGGCCCTGAAAGTCACTGTTCTAATTTGGAGCAGACTCTTCTGCCATTAGACTGGAGAGGGAAGGATTTGCTATAATGAGCTGCCACACGGCCTCCTTCGGCATTGCCTGACGAGCCACCTGCACCCAGTCCCGGGTGCCTCTTTACTGCAGCAGCAGGCAGGAAGACCCTCGGCCATGCCTAAGTGCTTTAATGGGTTCTCTTCCTCTGTGCATTCCGATTTGCCTCTTATGAGCAGGTCTCTTTCTAACTTTGATATTTGATCTGAGACCCAATATGACTTTTCAGGGGCTCATACCAGCTTAGCATAATTTTTCATGGGAATGCTATATGTTTCCCCTTAGAATGACAACTGTCCATAAGACACTTGAAATATAGCCTGGCCGAAGTGGCTCAGTGTTTGAGCATCAACTAATGAACAGGAGATCACGGTTTGATTCCTGGTCAGGGCATATGCCCAGGTTGTGGGCTTGATCCCCAGTAGGGGGCATGCAGCAGGCAGCCAATCAATGACTCTCTCTCATCATTGATGTTTCTATCTCTCTCTTCCTCTCTCTGAAATCAATAATATATATTATTGATTATATAATATATATTGATTATATAAAATATATATCAATATATCTATATATACATATAAATATATATATATTAAGGTACTTGGAATATACACTACAGATATGAATGTGCCAGCAACTAAACTGACCTGTCTATAAGCCACACCCTGATAGAACCTGCAGCGTGTCTGTCCATGAAGAGGACATGGCCGTACCCTACTCCAGGACCGAAATCCTCACCTCTCAATCTGAGACAGGAACTTGGTTTCAAAGATTCCCCTTGTCTTGAGTCGCTCTGAGATGCGGCCACGGAAGAGCAGCCCACGCTTGGTGAAGTCAATGAGGATGTTTCGGACAATCTCGCCCAAGTACATGCCACTGATCATTTTCTCAAACCTGCAATGCGGGTGACATCCATGGAATTAAGTAGGAAGGTGGTGGGATGTGATGAGACACGACAAACCAATTCAGTCCCGACACATGTGACAGCAGAGGGGTGCAGATTCCCTGTGGTGGGAAAGGAAATGCTACCCGACTCACAGGATTCCTCGTGTTCGGTGAAGCTGACTACAGTGCCGGAGGCCCACAGGGTCCCTGGGATTGGTCCGCCTTCTGGGCTCATTTTCCTTCCAAGCCTTATTCCTGACGCCTCAAGAAGGAATATAAACTCAAAGCGAACACCCTTCCAGGAGAAGGGGAGAAGTCTTAGCCCTTAACCCAGCCGTGGGCAAACTACAGCCTGCGGGCAGGATCCGGCCCGTTTGAAGTGAATAAAACTAAAAAAAAATAAAGACCGTACCCTTTTATGTAATGATGTTTACTTTGAATTTATATTAGTTCACACAAACACTCCATCCATGCTTTTGTTCCGGCCATCCGGTCCAGTTTAAGAACCCATTGTGGCCCTCGAGTCAAAAAGTTTGCCCACCCCTGCCTTAACCTCACTAGGCATTTAGCATGCTTTCTCCTACACCTGATCATTATCAGCTAAGTAACTCGTGCCAGCTGGAGTCCTCCTGTCCTGGTCCCAAAACTGAATGTGACTACTCAGTGGCTGAGGGCCTTTGGGCCCCGAGGAGCCCTTACAAAAGTCAAGGTCCCCAGTTTCAACCGAGACCCCCTTGCTACTCTGTCTTGCTTTACCCCAGCGTGTGTCCTTCACTAATGTTGTCTGTGACCTCTACTCTACACAGATGTTTTGCGAAGTATATTGCACAGTACATTGGTCCCTGATTAATGTAGTCAGGAAACACTACATCTTCCTAGTGGGAAGCGTGCTGGATCTTACACTAGTCTCTCAGCTCAGATTCCCCCCACGTCACAGGAGGGGCTTTGTGGTGCTTGCTGGGGCTGGCACCTCATTCAGTCTTGACAACAGAGGGCGCTACATACTGGATGGAGGGAGGAGGAGGAAGAGGTCTGCTCCTGCCTGCTTCTTGCTCCCATCTGCCTCACCCCAGCAGTGCTTCCTTCTTCACCCTGGTAGCATGACTGGTTCAATTCTCATTTGTTTTTCCCACCGTCCCAGACCTAGGCCTTAACTCTCTCCCTGACCTGTTCTCAGTCCTAGGGGCGGGAGCTGCTTCTTACATGTACTAACTCTGTGTCCCCTTTTGTTTTTTCATCTAAAAACTCTGTGACCAGTTCCCTGTATGAAATCCCCTCGCAATATATTGTTGTGATTTGTTCTCCCAAGTGGGCTTGGAACGCATCACCATCCAGCAGGGGGAAAGAAGCCAGAACTTTCCAGATGTATTGGATAAGAAACCCTTCCCAAGGAAATCCTTTCTATTAACATCTCAACATGTTGTAGAGGATCTGATTACTTGTCTCCATCCAGTTCTGGGATACACGACCCAGAGGCCACAAGCAGTTGGGCGCCTACCTCTGTTTGCCAGGGTTGAGGGAAAGCTCATCCACAGCCACATCAAATTCCGTGCGGAAGTCATCTAGGCACCCATTGTCCCCGAAAGCTCCCCACTCCATGTTGACACACATCCGCCCCTCTTCCCCATCCACCAGCTCCACGTTCCGCATCTCCTCCATGTAGCAGGCATTGCTGCCCGTGCCTGCCAATCACAGAGATGTCAGGGCCTCACTCAGCACCGTCTCCCACCCACCCGAGGCCGGGTGACCCCATGTGGGAAGGAGAGCCTAGGTCCGTACCAACAATGAGGCCAACTTCACAGTGAGGGTCTTCATAGCCACAGGTCATCATAGTCCCCACTGTGTCATTCACCACGGCCACCACGTCCAGGTCAAACTCCTAAGAGGGCAAAAGGAGATCCCCAGTCCACAAATGAATCACAACATTCCCCCGCTCCAGAAACTTGCAAGGGAGATTTCCATGAACAGAAGACGCATACGGCATGGCTCATTCTCTTTGCACGCAGGTCTCTGCTCAAAGGTCACCTCCTCAGAGACCTTCCCTGGTTATAACTATTGAAAAGAGTGCCCCTTACCCAGCCCACTCACTCTGTTCTCGCCCAACTTCATTTCTCGTCATAGCTCTATGGCAATGACGTTAGCTCCTGGGTTTGTTTACAGGACAAGAGTTTGTTATGGTCGTTCCTGAGTCCCCAGGGCCAAGAGCAGGCTTGACACACAGCAGACACACACAAACTGCTGAAGGATTATGTTACTTCTCCAGCTAACCAATTCAACCGCACTCAACACTTCCCCACGTTCTGAACACACAGGCCTCGCCGTGTCTCTCCCACCTCTCGCCGGTGGATGGCTTCCTTCAGCAGGGTGACCACGTCCTCACCCTCGCAGCCAGATGCCTTGAAACCTTTCGTCCACTTGAGGAGGATGCTCTAAAAACCACACGGGAGCAGTAGTTAGGGCATCAGAGAAGGATTTCTGGGTCATTCCCTTACACCTGTTATACAGATGCCCTTTAGGAACCAATCATCTCACCCACAGTGGTTTCCCTCACTTGGATTTACTGAGTGCCCACAATGTACCAGGCTAAGCACATCTCATGCATCACAGCATTTAATCCTCACAGCAACCTTGTGCAATGTCTGTCATTATCGTGCCCATTTTACAGGTAACCATAGCTCTGGAGTAATTGGTAGAAGGCCTGCAGCTTGGAGAAGAGGAGCAGGACTCACTCCCAGGCCCAGCGACTCCAATGGACAGGCCACAAGCATCACACAACTGTGCCTGCCAGGGAACTAAGTTCTGCATGCTTATTTCCTTTGCTGGGAAAGGCAGATACCCTGGCCCCACCTACATTTACATCGAACTGAGTATACAGTGAACAAATGCCCTGCCCATAGTTGGGGTGACATCTAGGCTTCACCACCCTCCCCGTGAGGAAAGCACTCTGAGCTCCTTGGAGTTCCCCCTCAGCCCTCTCATCCATATTGTGGCCCTGTGCCATGCCATGGGACCCTCCAGGAACAGGTACCATGGTGGCTTTGACCATGAGAGAAATGTTCAAAAAAGAAAGGGTTTTGTTCCCTGGTTTCCTCTTTGCTGCTGTAGCCCATCAAGATTCAAATGTGGAAGGCCCGGCTGGCGTAGCTCAGTGGTTGAGTGTTAACCTATGAACCAGGAAGTCATGGTTCGATCCCTGGTCTGGGCACATGCCCGGGTTGTGGGCTGGATCCCCAAAGCGGGGTGTACAGAAGGCAGTCAATCAGTGATTCTCTCCCAACACTGAAGTTTCTCTCTCCCTCTCTCTTCCTCTCTGCAATCAATAAAAATATATTAATTTTTTTAAAAAAAGAAACAAAAGTGAAGGACATCCAGGCCCCCTTCCCAAGACACCAGAATCTATAAACAGGCTCTGTGTTCTCCCAGGCCTTGTTTGGTTGGTCATGCCCACCAGCCTGGCATTTCATGGCCCAGGAGTTTGATATCACTAGGCAACGTGAATATGTCACTGTGCTCTGATCTGGGAGATTCAGAAAAGCAGTGCAGTCCCGCAGGTCCTGGTTTCCACTCCTACATCCAAACACCTGTGTGCTAATCTCCACCCAGCTTTCTTATCTACAAATTAACTTCACATCTCTATTTAATTCTGTATTATGGCCACTTTCTGGTTACGAAATGTTCAAATAACATTATTCCGGTGGAACTAAGACAAGCAGAGGCCCCAACAGCTGGGGAGACTCGCCCAAGGCCACCGGCCAGTCAAGGCAGCGTGCGGCCTCCAGGCCTCAGCACCTGCGGGTTTCCCACCCACCGGATGATCTCGCCAGAGCAGAACCCAGCCTCTGCTTTATTTGCTCTAAAGTTTTACAATTCTAGACTGAACACATGGTCCTTGTAGAAACTTAGGCCTGGAATCTGGCAATTCGGGCAAAAACAGTTAACACCAGATAAATATAAAAATACACATAACATGTTGGCATGTAAAGCAAGACAGTGTCTGTTTTAAAATACTTTAGAAGGAAAAGCCTGGAAGTATATACACTGGAGTGTTATGGTTTTATCTTCCTATTAATTGTGTTTTTTGCATGTTTGTATAGTGCAGAGATAAGGCTTCTCCTAACTAGTCACTGATATGAGACAGTAAATGGCTCATAATTTATTAAATATTTCCTGACCATTGAACAATTAGGCTTGTTTCTATGTTTCATCCAATATCACATAAATATTTATCCACATGTTTGATAATTCCCTTTGCCAAATTAATGCAAATGTGAAGGCTCTGAAAACCCAATGACGCTGACAAAAATGTGCCGAGACAAAGAAACTGGAAGAGCTAAAAGCAGCACTGGAGTCGTTCACACTGGACAGATGTTAACAGATATTGGGAAATACTGGGTTAGGCAGGATTTTTAGGGCAGATCATCCCCAAACCTTAGCTGTCTTAGTGCACACGGTGAATTTGGCTCTCAGAGGGGAGGAGTAGGAGGCAGTTACAAAACTCAGCTGAGCAACCTAAGGGTTGCTGCTCCAGGGACCCTTTAGAAAACTCGGCCCTTCTCACCACGGGGCCAAGCTCACGGAACCTGTGACTGTTCCGCCTACATGCCCTCCTCCACACTGCAGGCTGCTTGCCTTTCAGCCCTATCAACCCTTTCCTCTGACTGAGACGGTCCAAGCATTCCTCAGGCCCTCCATGCATGTGCTCAGAATACATCACACCACACCTCCTCGGGACTTTTGCACCCATTGGTGCCACATTCCAAAGGGCAGCTCTGGCTTTCCTAAGCTTGCTTCATCAGTCCAGTCTCTTTGTAAGCACCTAGAGCAGGATCTATGCCTCTGGTCCCCTGGCAACTCCACCCACAGCATACTACCCACCTGTACCAGGCACGCAAGCTTCCCAACAGAAACACAGAGGAACAACTGCTTAAACGACAGTGTTTTGACATCTAATAGACCAAGTATGGACCCAGATCAAGCCTGGGCATCACCTACTCAGTCTCTTGACACCTCTCAGCACACCCACGTCCAGAACACTCGGGAGCACCAGTGTTCTCCACTTGCTTCATTCATCCAAGGGGATGAAAGCGAAGGTGAGACTAGAGAAGAGCGAGGGCATCCGAATGACCGGAGGTGAATGCAAATGTCCTGAGCCCAAATCAAGAGCCTCGGGAGCAGCTGAGCTTCATCGAGAGCGTGGGCTGAGGTGTCAGGACCCCAGGATTCAAATCGTGGCTTGGTCGTTCCGAAGCTATCTGACTGGGTCTAGGTTTTGCAACCTAAGAAATGGCGGGTTTGAATATTTGGCATCGCTATGGACCTTATTTTCCTTTCTGCAAAATGGCTGTACAAACACCTACCTTAGAGGTTGCCATGAGGGTTAAATGAAATAATGGGTGTAGAAAGCCTAGCCCAGTACCTGACATAAACTGCTTGAAAGATGTTAATATTTATATTAGTATCCTCATCGTGATCCCAAAGATTGCTTGTTACAGCCGAGCTAAGCTAGTTAACTTCCGCCAGCTCTGACTCACTCATTCCCACCAAAAGGCCCCTCCTCCCAACAGCTCACACACGCCCTTCTTTTCCTCCTCTAAGCTCAACTTTCTGGCTGGTATACAGTCAATAAAACCCACAGCAGAGCCCTCCAGGAAGGGCCTCTTACCTCATCCAGGCTGTTCTGCTGGCAGGGGAAAGAGAAGGTGAAGCCCAGGGGCAGGGACACGCCCTTCATGCCCATGTACTCAAGGAAGTCGGCGATGCACTGGACGATATGGTCAAAGAGCTGCAGGGAGAAGCTGTGCTCTCAGGGAGGGGGCCCTTGGCCAGGGCAGGCTCCCCCCAGCAAGGCTTGAGCATGAGTGAGGCCTCCACCCAGGAGCAGTGCAAGACTAGATGTAATCCTGAGTAAGGCCAGCCCTGGGTCCTGGCCCACCTAGTCCTCCCCCGGATCACGGTGAGCAGGGGAGGCACTGCCCTCCCTGGGAAGAAGTGGGTGTCTACTGGGGTCCCCTCCCAGAGGTGTTGCCCTGCCTTACCTCGTCCCCCGTGCCGTGCATGACCTCCTGCGGGATGGCGTAGATCTTGTTGTGCATCTCCACTCCGCGCCGCTTCCCGTTCCGCACACGCACCAGCAGGACCCGGAAATTGGTACCCCCAAGGTCCAAGGCCAGAAAATCACCTTTCTCTGAAAATAAACCCAGGAAGATGATGAGTGGGGCATTACCACATGACCATAGCAGAGAGTGACAGGGTCTAAAGCACCCTGCCCTAATGGGGAGGTCTCCTGGAGGGGGTTGGGGGGAGCCCTCAACAACCTCAGGGGTGATGGACTGTGAGCTCCACCTAACAGTAAAGAATATAAGACCCCAGGACCAGAGACCTGCTGGCTCCTTAGTGGTTCTCAAATGGTTCAAGTGCTGGGGCCCAGAAGTCACAATGACCTCTGCAATCATAACAGGGGAAAGGCGACCGTGCACTCAACAATATCTAACATGCCATTCATGCTAAGTCAAAGGCCACCTTATTTAGAATAGACTAGACTAGAGAAGGAACGGCAGAGACAAACACCCTCCTTTGTTGAGCAATCACCATGTGCTCCTCCCTCACACAGAGCTCACGCAACCCTCAGGCAGCCCTGAGAGCGAGGCACTGTGTTTCCCTCTGAAGAGGGCCCACCACCCGGCTGACCTACGGGGAGTCGCTTCCTGGAGGCCACACAGCCAGCAGAGGGTGGAGCAGGGGCCAAGTTCCAGTCTCTGCCTCTGGAACGTGCCCCAAGTGTGCTACACTGGCTGCTTAGTGATTGTTTCCAATGAATGGGGGGGAAAACTGCCGTCATTTTGGTTGTGAGACGTAGACCAGGGGTCAGCAATATTTTTCTGTAAGGGACTGGGCAGTAAACATTTTAGGCCTTGTAAGCCAGTCTCTGCTGCAACCACATGGCTTTGCCATGGTGATGCAAAGCAGCCATAAACAATACGTGGACAAATGGGCAAGACTGTGCAGTCATAAAACTTTATTTACAAAAATAGATGGTGGGCCAGATTTAGTCTGTGGGCCTTAGTGTGCCAACCCCTGACCTAGGGCTTATAAGAGCTGGCCCTGAACCAAAATCCCTGGGTTTGAATCCCAGCTTTGCCATTTTCCAGCTGTGTGAACTGGGCAGGTTTCTTTATTTCTGTGTGCCTTAGTTCTGTGCCAACCATAACAGTTTGTTAACAAACAAAATTAACTACTAATCTCTGTTAACAGTAAAGACTAAATGAATTGACATGTGTTAAGTGCTCAGAGAAGTGCTTGACACATAGTAAGTATTCAGTAAGTACTTACTAAATCACCACAGCTCAAATTTTAGCCTTGAGCTTATTGAACATTAGAATTTCCTAGTACAGATGGTCCCCAAATTACAATGGTTTGGTTTAATGATTTTTTACTTTACAATGGAGTGAAAGCAATTCACATTGAGTATCACCCATACTTCAAATTTTAATTCTTCCTGGGGCTGGTGATGTGGTATAATTCTCTTGTGATGGGCAGTGGCAGCTAGCCACAGCTCCTAGTGAGCCATGCGATCCCCAGGGTAAGCAACCAGCACTCCACAGTGTATTCATGTGTCAGATGGTTTTGCCCAAGTGTAGGCTAATGTACGTAAGTGTTCTGAGCACATTTAAGCTAGGCTAGGCTAGGCTGTGATGTCCGGTAAGTTGGGTGTATTAAATGCATTTTTGGCTTATGATGAGTTTATTGGGAGTAATGCTATCGTAAGTTGAGGAGCATGTGTACTGTAGTTGGAGAAACATGTTCTGGTCCAAACATCCAATGTTAAGGCTAAGGAGTTCTCCTAGAGCAGTGATGGCGAACCTATGACACACGTGTCAGAGGTGACACGCGAACTCACTTTTTTGGTTGATTTTTCTTTGTTAAATGGCATTTAAATATATAAAATAAATATCAAACATATAAATCTTTGTTTCACTATGGTTGCAAATATCAAAAAATTTCTATATGTGACACGGCACCAGAGTTAAGTTAGGGTTTTTCAAAATGCTGACACGCCAAGCTCAAAAGGTTCGCCATCACTGTCCTAGAGTGTCAACACCAGGACAAAGGCCCACCGTGGTGAGCTGAGTGGCAGCCCTGCCATGTACCTGTGCCATCAGGGGTGGCGCACACATAGGTGGGCAGCATCTTGACCGGGGCAACGGCATGAGTCTCCTTGCTCAGACCTCGCTCCATTTCTAGCTTCATCCTCTTCTTGATTTCCAGCAGCTGCTCCCGGCTCAGCTTCAGAGACTCCAAGGTCTTCTGCCGGGCCCGGTGTTGGTCGGCCAGCCGGTAGGCCACTGCTGTCACCATGGCTGCGCCCTTGCCACTGCCATCCTCGGAGCGGAGGAAGCGGACGTCGCAGTCAGGCACCAGGCGCCGCACCGTCTTGTGAAGACGCTTGGCGAAACTGCAGTCACCGAGATGGGGTAAGAAATGGGTGTCCACAGCTAGGGTCAATGGTGCTAACGGTTGGAGCATTAGCTCACCACCTCAGCACAAATGCCAAGAGGCACCTGCAGAAGCAGATCTGCCCCAAACATCCCCTCCCCACTCTTTCCCAAGTTAGGCGTCACTATACAAAAGCTCAGATGTCCAACTGTGTCCACCCTGGCGGGGTCCAATGCCTATTGAAAGGGAAGACTCTTCTAGGAAGCCACTATCCCCTGAAGGCGGTCACATAGACCTCCTCTTCCCACAGGCCACAGCTCCCCTGCCCCATCTAGTATCCTCTTTGCTGGAGAACCCAATGGAATCAGGTGATTCTGACACCAACTACTATTCATGTTTCATCATTCATTTCATTAGATGTTCCCTGGGAAAGACCCAAATCAGAAAAAGTTGAAATGCTACTCTGGACTGTGGTCTCTTCGGTCAATTTCGGCCAAAGCTTCCCAAGATGTCTGAATAGGTAGGTATGCTCAGCAAGAAATTCGTGGGTGGTGGCTGCTCTGAGTCATGATCTCCAGGACCTCATCACTGCAGGTGTGGTCTGTGGGCCCGCAGCATCCTGAACCCAGAACTTCTGAATCAGAATCGGCCTCTTAGCAAGATCCCCAGGTGATCTGTATGCACTTTAAAGTGCTGGAAGCACTGGACTAGGAGGCCAGGGACTGAATGGTAGGGCTGAGACTTTCTGCATCAAACAGTTCAGTCAATGAAGGCCCATAGACCTGGCCCTCATAACAGGCGAACACGATGGATAAGTTGGCACAACAGAGCTAGATCTTCTAGGTCCCAACTGAAACTTGCATATTTTTGCACTTATGACCCAAGGAATCAAAACATGAAGCCTTGCGTCCTCTGTAAAATGTTTGGATGTTTAAATCCTTAATAAAGCTCAGATTATCCGGGTGCCACAAAAAAAAAAAAAAAAAAAAAAAAATCATGAAGGACAGGGAAGGATCAATTCAATACCCAGATCAGCCAGAGAGGCTGATAATCCACTGGTCTGGGGTCGCCCCTGGCAGAGGACACAGGATCTGAAGGGACCGTCAAGAATCATGAAAGAGTCAAAGAAAGAAGTAAAGAGAAACACTAACTCCTAAACAAGAGGGTGGCAACAAGAGCCCTCTGAGTAGTGGCCAGGAGAGTTCTGAGTAGACCCACCCCCCAACTCCAGTGGCCCGCAGCCTTCAGAAATCACCTCTACCCTCGCCAAGCACACCCTCCCAGCTCCCACTGCCTCGCTGGGAACTTTATTCTACAAAGACCCTCACCGCCACAGTCCATCTCCACCACCCAGAATGTAAAACAGAGTTGGCGCCTAGAGTCACTGGGGTCTCTCTCGAGGCTGTCGGGGGTCTGCAAGTGCTCCGGGAGCCCCATCACTGTGGGTCCCGAACGCTGACTCACTGGGGGTGTTTCTTGTAGACGGAGCCATCGACCCCAATGGTGGAACGCAGGCGCTCCTCGCTCTTGTTCTCCTTGATGCGCCGCAGCACAGCCGCCAGGGTGGCCGCGCACAGGCTGGCTGAGCGCGTGGACACGATCTGGCAGATGCGGTGAGTGGCCACGCAGTCCTCCTCTGTCGGCTCTATGCCCAGCCGCACCAGGACCTCGTGAGCCTTCCGGATACCGTCCTTCTCCCTGGGAAACAGAAAGGGAGTGTGTGTGCACATATCCAATCCACTGTGGCCAGCGGGAGAGGGATGGGGGTCGGGGAGGGGGCGGGCAGGAAACCCCGCAGCTTCAGCAAATGTCATCTCCCAGTGATGGCAGACGCCCACTTCACTCTAAATACGGTCATGAAGGGCTGGTGCTGCGCGAGTAGCACCCTTCTTAGGGGAACGAAGCGCTTCGCAAATTTGAGGACTTTCCTCCCCTCGGGGTTTAACAAGTAGGAACAGTTCCTTCAAGAGTTTCCGTTCCCAGTCATTTGAACTGTTTCACTGCTCCCTTTACACCCAAATCACCTCCTCTCCACCAGCTGGTCCCTGAGACAGGGCCTCCTCAAGCCACAAGTGGAAGTCTCAAGAACTGGAAACAAGGCCCAACTCTGGATATTGAAAATGGAAGACAAAAATGAGGCCACCCTCACTCCCACCCCTGCTGCTCCATGAAAATGCAGCCTCGGCTCGAGCTATGGGAACTAAGTGGGTATCTCTCTGGGCCATCCAAGGACCGATTCTTCTGTTATGAAGCAGAGCTCAAAATGGAGTCTTTTTTGAGAATCACCAATAGAGAATGAAACGTCAGCGCTTCAGAAGGGAAAGGAAATGGATGGAAATGAGTCATTAAGGGGCCAATGGGGAGCCTCTAGCATTAAGCCAAGACCCTGACCCCCACCCCACACCAAGCAGGAATGCAAGTGTGACATCTCTGAGCATGGAGGCCAGTCAGGACCGGTAGGCACTTTGGAAATCACCACGCTCAATGGACAAGCGTGGAGACTGTGGGTTAAGTGACCTCAAACCACTGCCCCCTCCCCCCATGGCCCATGTTGGGCGAGACCCTCTTGCTGTCCACATTTGAGGGGTCAAGGGCCAGTGCCCCTTCTTCACCCCCAATGGCCTGATCACTCTTCAGTAAACAGAGAAGGACCCAAAAGCTTACCCTTCAATATCTGAAACATCTTTGGTCTCAAAGCGGCCTTTGGCGAGGAGTTCGGGGCTGAGCTTCCCCCTGAAAAGCAGCTCCTCCTTGGCCATCTTCACCAGGATAAGCCTCACCAGTTCCCCCATGTACATCCCACTGATCATCTTCTCAAATCTGCAGGAAGATACACACCAGAAAACCCATGAAATCCCTGCTGTCTGTGAGCTCACAACTTCCCCGAGGAGGCAACATGCACACATGTGGAACTCCAACAATGTTAGAGGCTGATGCACACGGAAGGTTAACTTGTGTGGCACCGCCTGGGAATGAGTTGTATGAAGGGACAGCCCAGGCAGGGTTGGAGGAGCCGGGGAGCCGGGGCTGTCTCTGCAGGCAGGTGGGCCTTGAACTGTGGAAAGGATGGGCCAATAGCAGGCAAACAAAACATCTGAGGAGTGTGGGACATACTGTAATAGTCTGAAACTTCAGTATAGTAAGTTACACGTAAGGTAGTGAGTTTTAAATTTTTTTTCCCTCTATCAAGGAAGTGATTTTTGAAAGTGAAACCTAATGTAAAATGAACCCCAATATTTATTTACAAGAAAGGCCAATATGATTGAACTGGGGGGAGGGGGTTGTAAGCCCAGCAATTCATCACCTCGCACCACCCTTGACCCCTTACAGGCCATTTGTGAATTCCTAACATGTGAAAAACACCACGGGTGTAGGGAGGAGGAGTAATGGGGCAAGATTAGAAAAGCAGGTTGGGGCGGCTGAGAAAGAGCCCAAAATCCCTTAAAGTTTCTCAGGAATATCGGAGTGAGAGATGCTGCAAGTTCCTGAGCAGGCAGGTTAGATAAGATAAAGGCATGTTTAAGAACCACCAGGGCAGGGACCCAAGCTGAGAGGGCAGTCGGGGAATTTATTTCTTCAACACTAGATGGCACTGTTTTCTTTAGAAGACAGCCTTTCTGTCTCAGACTGTGGTGGGAAAGGAAGCCTTTACAATTCTTCTTGGCAAAGAAGGCCCTTTCTAGATATCTCAGAAAGGATCTGGGTGCTAGGGAGAGGAGGCCCCCAGGGCCTGCAGGCACTAACTGGGCCAGGCTCCACCAAGGAGGCCCACAGCAGGGCTGGGGAAGGGACTCAGATGTCTCCCGGTGCTGAGTCCCAGGAAGTCAGGCCCTCGGGAAGAGACTTGCTCAAGACCCAAGGTCAAGTGTGGCAGAATTGGAGCTAAATGAAGAGCTGGCTAAACTTTTCAGACAGAGGGTGCATTTGAAATGTGTCAGCGCCAGCACAGCCAACTGCCTGGGCGGCAGAGCGGCTTCGAGAGCAAGGAACTCGTGTGTCGACTTCTCTAAATAGGTGGTCCTGTGGGAAGTAGCGGGGGTGTCCAGTGGGGTTCTGAAGTATGCGCAGATTTTTAAAGTTTTTAATTCCAGTTTTTAAAAACACTTTGTTTCCATCAATGTTTGAAAAAAAATATCTATTTAGAGACATATAAAGAGTCAAAGTTCCTCCTCAAGCCCCAAAATAACTTAGGAACTACCACGGCTGACAATGGGACATGTCCTCCGACTTTGATTTGATTTGTCTAAGGCTAAGCCAGGGGTGGGCTGCCAAGGCCAGGCTGGCAATTCTGTCTTCTAACACTTCAAAGGGCACACAGCTCCTGGGAATGGCGTGGGTTGTCTCGTCGATGGAGGCAGGCAATGAATGAGTGACTTTTCAGTCCATAAATGCCTCACCAGCCATGGCAGACATAGCCAGGTTGTTCCTGTGAAAGCTACAAGTAAATGTGGGGAAGCTTGTGACTTAAATAAATCCTGCGTCCTCGATGAAACCAGGGCTCTCCCAGTTAAGAAAAAGGCCCCCACTGTTAATAGGCTTGGATTTTCCTCTCCAAGCGGAGATCAGCACGACAAGCTTTCCTGTCAGTCCCAGCAACCAGACCAGAGAGAGCCTGAACTGCTCAAGAGGTTTTGTAATTGCCTGCAAAGCTTGCAGCAATCCCTATTTCAAGATCTTTAAGGGACATGTGGAAAATGCTTGTGAGAGTGAAATAATGTTTTGTAAGAGTCAAAAGTAACTAAATACCATGTCTGGCCAGGCTGGAGAGTGTAATATTCAGGGTCCAGATGGAGCCCTTCCTCCAGTTAGTTCACCCCAGGGCCCTGGCTCGGCCACAGGTCCCGGGAAGGTGGCCAAGGAGGCCTTGGGTCTGGGTACTGCTGGGGTGGGAGGCCCCTGACTCCCATGGGGTCCAGCTGAACTTAGAGGCAACTCTACCGGAGCTCTAAGACTGAGGCTTAGCCAGTCATTAGGAGCCACCTACCACAGCCTGGACAGTGACAGGGGTGGGAGCTACAAAAGGAGTCTTCACAGACCCAAATCTTGGCCATCTGAACACTTTTCTATGTGGCCCACAAACTGTTTCTAAGGGCAACTTGCAAATTGAAGGTGTAAAGAAAGAGCAGGGCCATTCACTTAGACTCAGAATATGACTTTCTGAAACTACTGTTCTGAAGGATAAAGCAAATTATTACCTGGTGTGTCTGCCTGCTCTGTCCTCAGAAATTTACAGTCACAATGTGTGTAATGAGCACAAATTCCCAATGTGTGTAATGAGCACAAATTCCCATGACCTTGGCAACCTTTGGGGGATATGACTGTAAAGCAAAAATGAGAACCACCACCCAGCCTGGCCAGCCCCCAACCTAACTCCTGAGCCCCACTCCCCACGCCCTCTGCTCACAGTTGCTTCCCGGGGTTCAGGGAGCCCATGTCAATCTCCTGGTCAAATTCAGTACGGATGTCATCGAGCGCGCCGTCGTCCCCAAAGGCCCCCCATTCCATGTTGATGCACATCCGCCCCTCATCGCCTTCCACCATGTCAATATGGCGCATCTCTTCCATGTAGCAGGCATTGCTGCCCGTACCTGGCCAAAACAAGGGACTGCTTAGTGCATACCCACACTGTCCTCTGCCCAGCACCCATCTCCCTCTTGCCCCACCATCCTGATACTGCCCAGAGTAGCTGGAATTCCTCCGAGCAGACTACTGGGCCATTCCAACATGGTCCACTCCATTAACCCCCAACTCCACAAGTACTGGCTTAGCCCTCCAAAGTGACCATACCATTCATTATCTTCCAAAATGAAGTACAAAGGGACATCCAGGTCATGAACTCCTCTTCCCTTTCCAGCCCACACCCCACTCCATTGGCCAATATCAGCCCTCACACCCAGTGCTCACGTACCCACAATGAGACCAATCTCGCAGTTCTGGTCATCATAACCACAGGTCATCATGGTCCCAACTGTGTCATTCACCACAGCCACAATATCAATGTCAAAGTCCTACAGAGGAAAAAGGAGAGATCTGACCTTCACCATCACAGAAAGGTCACAGGTGTAAAGATGGAGAGAAAGAGTGGCAAGACACACAGCTCAAGAGTAACAGGGCCGCCTCCTGATTAACGCTACTCAAAACCAAAGAAAATTATAGCTGGAAATCGGGTCCAGATCCAGTCTAACAGCTGCCTCTCACTTCCTGTCCTGGAGGACTTCCCGACATCAGCCCTGTGGTCTAGTTTAAAGCCATCACTGCACTAAGAATAGCCCGTCATGTCATCATTGTCATCTTCTCCTCTTTCTTCTTTTCCTTTACCTCTCTCTCCCTCTTTCCTTTCCAGGAAGTCTTATCTTTCTGTGACCTTTATCTTGTCCTCTCTGTGCCCCATTTCATCCTAATACCAACATCATCCCAACTTTCTAACTTGAAAATGATGGTCAAGTCTTCTTCAGGTTAAATACTAAAGGGTTCTTCTTGTACCATGGCTAAGATGTTTATCCATCATGATAATCTTAACCCCAAAGGTATCTGATCATTTATAAGATTCTTGGGGTGATAATTATTTTACAATATATGTGTGTGAAATCATTATGTGGTGCATCTTAAACTGATACAGAGCTGTATGTCAATTATATTTCATTAAAACTGGAAAAAATAAAAATATGTATTATTGAGTAAACATAGCAGGGAAGAAGAAAGAAAACCTCACCTAAGAATCACAAAGGTCCTTGCACTGTGTTAAGGACAGACTGGGGAAGGCTTCAGAGTGGCCCCAAAGGAACCTTAAGTCCTGCCTCCCCATCCCTGCCGCCCCTACTCACCCCTCTCCTCTGGATGGCCTTCCGGATCAGAGTAACCACATCTTTGCCTTCCACACCACTGGACTTGAACCCCTTGGTCCATGAGACCAGGAAACTCTGGAAAAGAACCAAGGATTGAACATTAATTCCTCACAAAACTCAGACTACACTCCTCAAACAATCATTAGTTAGAGCCCTCGGCCATGGGGCTAAACTATTGCCATGCTTGAATGTGTACTAGTAGATTGCTTCCTAACTAGCATAGGAAGAAGTCCAAGTCCCACCAAAGACCCAGAAAGAAAATTATTTCTTCATGATCAACTGCTCCCAAAGGTGAAAAGGGAAGGCTATAGAACTGCCAAAATAAGGTATTTGCAACCTCTGATCGAACTCCCCAGGCATCTTTCTTTCAAAAGATATTTATCACAACACTTTAGATCAAAGGAGTTCCTGACTAATTTCTCACTCCTGTGTCCCTAAAAGAGATAAGGATAATGTGCAATGTATGTGGGGTTGTGCACTGTGCTTTGAGGGTAAAGATCCCCCTTCTTCACCATCCCCCCCCACACACACACACACACTCACTCAGAAGCTCAGAACTCTCAATATTCAAACCTCGTCCACACAACTCTCAGAGCCACCTCCAACACCATAGCGGTACATGGCTCAGAGTTGCTCATCCTCCCAGCCCAAAGAAGGAAACAACAGAAGTGTCTGAAGAACTCATTTTACTCACCTCATCTAGTTTCGTTTGGATGCAAGGGAATGAGAACGTAAAGCCCAAGGGGAGCTTCTTGTCTTTGATTTGTAGCTTATCCATGAAGTTAGCCAGGCATTCGGCAATGTGGTCAAACAGCTAAGGGTACACGACACAGGAAGATGAGCAGGGAGGCAAAATGGCACAGCGATTAGGAGCACACACTGGGGGCTCTGAAAGGAACTAGCTGAATGCATGCAAGGTATGCATCCCCTGTGAAGTCTTCATTTTCTCAGTCTATAGCACGGGGATGCTAACCAAAAGGATTAAATGAGGCAATACACATAAGGGCTTAACACTAGTTAGTGCTTATTAAGTACTGTCTTCCACTTATCCATACCACTATCAAAATAATCCCATGAGGCAGGGGCAAGCACAGCCAGAGCTAATCAGAAAGTCATTGCATGCCCTAGAAACAGAACATCCTTCGGTGACCTTGTCAGAACCCCCCTTGACATTGATGCACAGCTGAATGCCTTACCAGAAAGGGCAGCCCATCTCAGTGCCAACAAGTATTTTAATATCCCTGTCTCCTCTGATTGGAGAGTGGGTGGGACATTCTCTGTTGGCGTTCTATGAAGAGACTTAACAAAAATAAGTAACTTTTGCCCTAGCCGGTTTGGCTCACTGGATAGAGCGTCGGCCTGCAGACTGAAGGGTCCTGGGTTCGATTCCGGTCAAGGGCACATGCCCAGGTTGTGGGCTGGATCCCCCAGTAGGGTGTGTGCAGAAGGCAGCTAGTCAGTGATTCTCTCTCATCACTGATGTTTCTATCTCTCCCTTCCTCTCTGAAATCAATAAAAAATAAATAAATAACAAGTAACTTTTATATTTTGTCTCCATTCTAGAAAACCAATTTCTTGGGGGCAATTCAAACAAGTTATCTTTGCTTTCTAAAAAAAAATGGAACACCCACCCTAGCCAGTTTGGCTCAGTGGACTGAGCGTCAGCCTGTGGACTGAAGGGTGCCAGGTTTGATTTCGGTCAAGGGCACATGTTTCTCTCATCATTGATGTTTCTATCTCTCTCTCCCTCTCCCTTCCTCCCTAAAAGAAAAAAGAAAAAAAAAAATGGAACACTCAATGAGCCGGTGAAAGGCACTGAAGAATAAATAGAATTTTTTATTTATTTTTATTTTTTAAAATATACTTTATTGATTTTTTACAGAGAGGAAGGGAGAGGGATAGAGTTAGAAACATCGATGAGAGAGAAACATCGATCAGCTGCCTCCTGCACACCTCCCACTGGGGATGTGCCCACAACCCAGGTACATGCCCTTGACTGGAATCGAACCTGGGACCCTTCAATCCACAGGCCGACACTCTATCCACTGAGCCAAACTGGTCAGGGCTAAATAGGATTTTTTATTGGTGGATGGACAGCCTCACAACCATGACTATGCTAAGCAGGACTGGCAGCACCTGGGAAAAATCCTAAACTTAAGAAAAACCTGTATTGACAATTGCCCAGGTTTCGATCAGTCCCAAAGCTCACAGTCCCATGGCTTCCTTCTTGCCTACTCAGCATCCTCGATGATGACCCCTCCAGATAGATGCTTAGGGGCTGAGGCCAGGGTATTCTGGTGCAAAAAGTAAGCAGAGGCCAAAGAGATTGAGCAGATTCCAAGGGTCAGGTTGACAAAGATGACAAAATCTAAAAGCTAAGGGATTGAAGGAGAATAACATTTTCCTCCCCAGACAGAAATGAAGAAGATTCCACTGAACAAGCTGTTCCCAAAGTATGATCTGGAAGCAGCAGTATTGTTACCCTCCAGCTGATCCTGAAGCAGTGGTTGGAGAACTACTGCACTAAACCAGAAAAAGTATTTGCATTTGTAAAGGAACTAAAGACATCCAGGTGACAGGCTAGGACCTATGGTTCTCAACCTTCTGGCCCTTTAAATACAGTTCCTCATGTTGTGACTCAACCGTAAAATTACTTTCGTTGCTACTTCATCACTGTAATGTTGCTACTGTTATGAATCATAATGTAAATATCCCCTGTGAAAGGGTCGTTCGACCGCCAAAGGGGTCGCGACCCACAGGTTGAGAACCGCTGGGCTAGGTGGAGGGGCCCATTGACTCCCCAGATATCTGGGATATCTGAGTGGGAGGGATCCATGAAGACAAGGCCACACTTATCTAGAAGGGAGTCAGCTCTAACTGGACTTCCTGCACGGATCCTGTCCCTCCGTCTGATCACCTGCAAGTCACTTCAGCTGAGTCTGAACCAAAACGGGGCCCTCTCACTAAGAGGTTCACCTACTCACAAGTGCCAACTCCTCTGAGCAGAGGTCAAGTATTTTAATATGTAAATAGGGTTTCTAGATGGCTAGTCAGAAAGTTCTGTTCTTTTGTTGGACAGTCAATCATAGACAAAATTTATGATATGGTTAAACACACTCGCAGCACCTTCTTCCTGGTACTCTAGTCGAAATGATCTTTAATACAAATAGTCTTTATTTTTTTAAAAAAAAAGAGAGAGGAAGTTAAGAACTGTGCAAAGAGATCAAAGAGATGAGGCCAATCATCAGAGCTGGGGGAGCTTTAGAAAAGGTAAAAACAAAATGGGTTCCCCTCACCCAGCCCCGCTCACTGTTCCTGTTCCAACTGCCCTGCCAACAGGGGAGGCAGAACACAGAGAGAGGCAGTGAAGAGCATTAAATAACGTGCTGCCCAGTATAGCAGCCACGAACCATCTGTGGCTCTTTCAATGAATTAGAATTTCAAAAATCAACCCTTCGTACGCCATACGCATCTATAGACGCAAAGATGGTTTCCGTTTTGGATGCGTGGCCGTTAACTGGTTAAAAATCCACTTGCTCAGTCACGCTAGCCACATCTCAAGTGCTCAGTGGCACCGGTGGCCCGTGGCTACCGCCTTGCGCAAGCTGATAAAGAACAGTTCCACTGCTGCGAAAAGTTCTATTGGACAGTGCTGAGTTGGAAGAACCTACACCTCTCTGCAAGTGGGGAAGAGGAGACCGTGTGCTTCCTTCATTAGAAGGCGACCTCCTTTTCTGTTAGCTGATGATCTGAAGATAAGATGCTGAGAGAAAGAACTACTGCCTTCCTGCCATAAAAAGGCTCAAAGGGCATCATTTTATGAAGTCAGAAAGGTTTCCTTTTCTTTATTGGCCTGAGAATCCGCTCACTTCCCTCCCCATAAGATACACTTAACAAATCTAAAGAGGCTGAGAATAATGACTGGTCTGTGGCGGTCACCCGTCGGCCAGATATTTCTGGTGTGGTGGCAACGAATGTCCCCTCTGTAGGAGGGCTCTCCTGGGGGAACCTTTGAGAGGGAGAACCCCCAAAGGGCCTGCCCCACAGGATCTCAAGTCTGCAGGAGCACCACCCCTTCAGGGTGTCCCTCCTGCATTGGAAGCAGGGGACCCAGGGAGCACCACTCACAGACCTCATCAAGTGGCCTACAAAGTTGACAGAGCCCCCTCCCTCCCCCCGGGGTTGTGAAAACACAGGCTCTAGTCATGGATCTGGCTTTGTGTCTTGCCTCTGGCCCTTCCCATTTCTGTGATCTAAGGCCAAGTCACTCTTTTTTTCAAAGCCCAATCCCATATGTATAAAGTGGAGATAACAGGAGAACCCAGCCTCATGGGGCTCACGTGAGGATAGAATGACAATAACCATAAAGTGCTTTTGCTCAGACAATAGGTCATCGCGTACCAGCTCCTCCTCCTGATGGTTACTTATCCCCTTCAACACAACATTACTGCTTTCTATGGGGGTTGGGAGGGGGGCAGTTCCTGGTGGTCCCGCTGGGCTTTAAGCCCTGAAGCAGAAAAGGCAGAACTTTGATTCCCAACAAGGATCAACGCACAATGCATAGTAGGTGTTCAGTCCATGTTTGAAGACTACCTTGATGGCAATCCCATCCTTGTACATGTTTTTCTATTACTGAGAAGATCCTTACTTGGATTTCACATTTCTTCTCCATCCACTTCTTTTATTGTGGGGATTCTGAGTACAAAACATGGCTCTAGAAGCCACCGAGGTATGAGGATAACTAAGCATGATTTGGGGGGTCAATGTGGAAACACACGGTGCCCAGTGGGATGCCAGCTGGGGCCGATGCCCCAAGCCTTGATTTTGATGTTTTCTCAACAGGTTCCCATCCCTGCGTGCAAAACCTTTTGTTTTAGATGGTCAAGGACAGAGAAGACCAATAACCACAAAAGCAAAGGGGCAGGTTCCATTTTCACGTGATGCTATGATGACAACTGTGAGTCAAAAGGGGCTACAGAGCGACCACAGTGGCGGGTGGCAGTGGCAAACCACAGTTGTGTATTCCACTGGCTCGCCATTCAGAGGTACCACTAACAACCAGTGCCCAGGAGTGTGGGCCCAGCCTCCTGACAACAGGCTTTCCTCAACAACCAGCATGTGTGAGCAGACCTCAAACCCCTCCTGCTGCAACACATCCCGACCCCAGGGCCTCATGCGCATGCTCCGGACCACGTGCACCTCTCCTGACGGAGGCCCCCACTCCGCTTCCAGGCACGGAGGGGATCACCATGCAGAGAGAGGTCAGGGAATCCAAGCTCCAGCTGGCTCGCCGCCCTCCAGACACAGAGGAGCAGTGTCTGCTCCTGTGGGGCCCAGAGCCCCCGGGCCGCTGAGAGAAGGTTCGGACCTGCGTGCCGCTGCCGCGCATGATGTCCTCCGGGATGGCGTAGATCTGGTTCTCCATCTCCACCTTCTGGAGCCCATTGTCCGTCACTCTCACCCAAAGCACGCGAAAGTTGGTCCCTCCAAGGTCCAGAGCCAGGAACTCTCCATGTTCTGCAGACAGGAAGGGCCACTCTTAGTTCGGAAAAGACAAGCTCAAACTGCTTCACAGAGACCAAGACTTAAAACCCACAAGTCCTGCCATAAACGGAGTCCTTAAAACCCATGAGATCATAAATACTGGTCATCTCTGGTAATGGGGTGTAGGACGGGTCCTAATTTTTTCTACACACATTTATGTACTGAGCCTTTTTCTTAATGCTAAGCACTTTTATATTACTTTTAGAATTCACATAAACCATGAGACAGTTTCACATCCAATGATGGGGCACCCACCCCCTCACAGAGCTATTTCCCAGGGTTTTCCAGCCAAGTCCCCTTCGAGCTCTTGGGGCCCATCCAGCCCTGCGCCAGGAGTCCCGGGCCTCCGTTTTGTTCTTCATGCCCCCAGGGTACCCAGGGTACCCAGCACGCTGCTACAGGCCTGGGGGCCCCTGGGCCTTCTGCCAAATTGTGATCCCTGTCCAGATTTACTTTTAACATTCGTGTACAGTGACAGCAATGTATGAGAGAGTCACATGATGGAGTGGGTGAGGCCCAAATGGCTATCAATTGAGGGGCCTAGCAAATAAGCTAAGCAGGTGCCCCTCAAAAAAATTCTAGGCTCATTCACATGTGAGAGAAAGCTGACCCAAGAGTATGTGAAACAAGTCAGGCCAGTGGGGCTGTTCCACTCAGACCAGCCACAGAGCTGGGGCGGCCGGGAAGAGGGAATCTCCACGGCACAGCGGATCAAGATCCTCAGGTGTCACCAGGAAGGCAAAGTCCCTGCCCCCTGGAAACAAGCAGTGCACACCGAAAACATCCCCATTGTAGGCGGTGATGCAGCTGGCTGCAGGGACCTGTTCCACTGTATGGCACAGAATGAAAGTGCTGAAGAGGCACAGAGGCCAGAGCCAGGGCTGGGGGAGGGAGCTGGGCTCACCCCTCGGCAGCCTCCTCCACCGTGAGGGCTCCACCCGCCTCCCACTGCCCTGCTGCACACCTTCTCGAAGGACACAGGGTTACTTCCTCAGGATTCACTGATTGGCATGTTTGTCAACACCACCCCTTCCCCGATGGTAAACTGCCACTGAAGTACGATGGAATAGGTTGGAGGGCCAGGGAAATGAACCACCCAGGTTTATAGTGTGCAAGCCCCCTCAGCAGCTCACTCTCAGGCCCTGAGAAAAGCCGTGTGTGTCCGGCTCCCTGAGGGCACGCCCCACGTCCCCAACAGCCCATGGGATGGACATGACCCACCAAGGTTCCCTGGGGATTCCCTCCACACAACCGTGGTCTGGTGGTTTGATACACAGAGAATGCCAGAACTGGAGCCCACATTCCTATGGCAGAACTCTGGCCCCGTTTTGGCCATGGCAACTTCCTGAGCCTCAGCTGCCTCATCTCTAAAATGGCAACATCAGACACTGTGGTTGTTGTGAGGGTGGGAAACTAGAAAATGTGTCTCAGGCGCCCAGCACAGGGCCAAGAACTTGAGACACACAAAATAAGTAAAAGAAACTTTCCAGGCTCCCAGCAAACACGGCCCGATGCCCACACTGAGCATTCCAGGCCCAGTGGTAGGGTTGCCTCTCAGACTGAACAGTCACATCAACATCGCGGGGGAGACTGAAGTGACCTGTCCAAGAAAAGCCACTGGAATCTGCTCCCGTGACGTGGGCATTCCTCCACAAGGGTGCAAACTTTCTGTCCCCTCCCTGGCATCTAGAACCCCCTCCTGCTTTACTACCTAGTTGTTAAGTAGCTGGGACAACGTCAGCCCCACCTGGGGGACTCTGCGCCCCACCTGGTCATGGGCGACACTTCAGGCACTCCATTCTGAGCCTCCCCAAGTAGCAGGACCTCAGCCAGATTGTAGGAAACGCTATGTGTGGTTGCATGAGGGATAAAAAAAAAAAAAAAAATCAAAGATGAACTGCCCGCATCAGCACTCTGCAGCCGGACCCATACCACCCGCTGAATGGGCAGCCACGGGGCACTGAGGCGGCAGAGGCTGCCGCTGGCTGGTCCCGACTCCAGGCCAGGCCAGCTCAGTTCACTGGAGGGACAGACGCAGCTCCATCAAAAATGGCGGTTTTGCCCTAGCTGGTTTGGCTAAGTGGACAGAGCGTCGGCCTTCGGACTGAAGGGTCCCGGGTTCAATTCCGGTCAAGAGCACAAGCCCGGGTTGTGGCCTCGACCCAAGTAAGGGGTGTGCAGGAGGCAGTTGATCAATGATTCTTTGTCATCATTGATGTCTCTCTTTCTCTCTCTCTCTCTCTCTATCTATCTATCTCTCTTCCTCTCTGAAATCAATTATATATATATATATATATATATATATATATATATTTTTTTTTTTTTTTTTTTTTTTTTTTTAAAGAATGGCGGTTTTGCAATAGTATTTTCTAATTGACTGAAGGGAAACCACAAATAATAAAGTACTGCCGATAGTTCTGTTCCCAGGTCAGAATGTCATCTTTGCTTTCTTTTCAGAATCCGCTGAAACAGACATTCCTCTGCATCCCTCCTCCCCAGCACCACCTCCACACGTACCACTACCACAGCCAAGAACTTTCTTCTTTCCAAAGTCTGCAACCTCGGGGCAGGCCCAGCACCACAATTCCTGGAGTTAAATCTTCAGGTGACCCCTTGAGGCCGTGAACAGATCCCTCTCCTACTGCTCACCTCCTCGCCCCACGTGGGACAGTGGCTAAGAGCTGGGCCTTACAGCCGGGTGGGCAGACTTCGTTTTGAATTCCAGCTCAGCACTGTCACCTTCCCTGTAGAATGGGGCTCATAATGCTGACTTCTCCTGGGGGTCGTGAAGCTTCCATGAAATACAGGACATATTATATGTGAATATATAGGGACATAGTAAGCCGTCAATAACCCTCATCGTTATTATTACTTTGTGTGACTATGAGCTCCCCCCCTAGTTCTTTTCAACCCCTCCAATCCCTACCTACTCCTATTCCTACTCCTGGCTCAAGGCCTATCTCCACTGTGACCCTTCTGGGACATTCCAGAAGCCCAGAACGGACAGTGAGCATGTGATGGGGCATGAAGGAGGATTGCATGTAGGGGCCTGGGACAGTCACACTGGACAGGTAGGAGCAAGGCTCTGGGGAAGGAAAACATGCCAATATCAGGTTTCTTAAGAAGGTACAAGGCCCCCTGGCTGGTTGTCATCCCCATGCACCAAGAGGTCGCCGGTCTGATTCCCACACAGGGCACATGCCTGAATTGCAGGTTCAATCCCCAATAAGGGGCGTGCAGGAGACAGTCAACTGAAGGTTCTCTTCATCGATGTTTCTCTTCTCCTTCTCCCTCCCCTTCTCTCTCTCAAATTAATAAAAACCTATTTTTTTTTTTTTTTTTTAAAGAAGAAGGTATAAGGCCACATGGCAGAGGACCCAGTGAGGCCCAGAGAGATCATTCCGAGTGATCGCAGTTGGTATTTGAGGCAATGTACGAAGAAAACATCTCATACTGCATTTGCTCATTGTTAAACGAAATGTCTGTGTCAAATGTGGGATTTATGCGAGACCCTGAGGTCAGAGGTAAGGTTTCCTTTGTTGTTAAGTGTGCTGTTGTGTCTTGGAAACAATTTTACCTTTTTAAAAATAACAAAATACAAACATCTGATAAGGAAAAGCTCAGATGGTGGAAAAGTGGAAAAATGAAAACCAAACGTCTCTTTTCCTCTCTACACCCAGAAAGTGATCACTATTAATGCTTACTGGGTGTCCTTAGATACAGTTATTTTATCAAGACAGAGAAGGCTGTTAACTGACAGTCCAAGAAAAGAGTTTGAATTTCTGGTTCTAAGGGTGTGTTTTTAATTTGGAAGATATCGCCAATGACCCTCCTGAAAGTTCTCTCCAATTTCCAGACAAACCAGCAAGTGGGATTCACTCCCACCAGTGGCCCACATTATGCAGCAATTCATCTTTGCCAGCCTCCTAGGTCTAAATGGCATATCCTTTTTTAAACTTGGTTTCCTTCTTTTGTGTGAGGTTAGACATTTCGAATTATTAAATGGCCTTTTGGATTCCTTTTTCTGTGCATTTTCTACACACATCTTTTGCCTTTAAAAAAAAAAAAAAGAAATATTCATCATTTTCTTAATAACCTAAAAGAGCTCTTTGTATATTAAGGAAAATGGTTTCATTGGTTATATATTTGCAATTATTTTTTTCCAGTGATACTTGTCTTTTAATTTTGTTAGTGGTATTTCTGCCATTCAGAAATGTTTATTTTTTATGTTGTCAAAATATTTCTGGTTTCTGGGTTTTAGGTTATGTCCCAAGAAATTCTGAAGATTACATTAGCTCACCCTCTTTCTAAATCTTTCTGATTCCTCCAAATGTGGTCACCACCACTGCTAAAGAAAAGGAAGCAAGGTTTCACCATCGGTTTGGTTAAATGATAAAATTCATCTTCCACTTTACGTGACTGTTTTGAAAAACGAAGCGAAGAACCATGTCTTTGTCTCTCTTGTCCCTAAAACAGAGTTCAAACTTTCTCCCTGGCATCTGGATAATTGTGAGAATAAAACAATGGAAGACAGAGGCAGGTATGCAGGAGATGTAGTTGATCAAAGGCTCAACATGCAGGTGTTTTTTAATGGATGAGAAACTAACATTTGTTAAGTGATGGTCAATTTGTCTATAAACTTTATCTCGTCTATCCTCAACAACCCTGTTGGGCATTGTAATCCCAACTGTATGGATAAGAAAACCAGCCTTCAACTCCAGGTCTGGCTCTCCAGCAAAGCTGTCTCCAGCAATGAGCCAGGAGGCTGCCCAAGGGGAAGTTGTCAATCCTAAATAAGGAAATCTTCACTCACTACGCCAAGAGCATAAAACCCAAAGGTTACCAGCAGTCTCCAAGCTGGCCTGGGGGGCAGAGGAAGTGACACTGTGGTTCATAAATTGAATGAATCACTTAGTTAGGGTCATGCAGGGGTCAATGGGAATTGGCTAACGCCAAAGCCCATGCCTGTCTCTGCACCACACCCACATCTCTTGTGGCCCTGGTTCCTGGAAGCTGAGGATGGCCCAGCACAGAATCCAGGATGGAAGCAAATAAGCCATAAAGTGGTAAAAATGAAAGCAAAGACACCCTAATCTTATCAGTAACTGTGGCCCATCCCCCCGGGCCTACTGGAAGGCCAAATGCTCTCAGAATGGAGTGGCAGGCACCAGACACACACCCACTGGCAAGAAGTGGCACGCCCTTCTCCCCAGAGGAACCCGGGGTCTACTAAGCTGGTTGATGCAGGCTTTTCTGTAGCCACAAATACATGTCATCTCATGCAATTATACCAAACTTCTATTCCCGCCTTACAGGATACTCGCCAAGCCCCCTTAGCTGAAGGTCTTTCTAATTAAAAGTATCCCCCACCAAAAATAGACAAGAAAAAAGGTACCAACCCTCTACTAAAAGAAAATAGAACTTAAAGAAGTGGCGCTGGCCCACAGTTAAGAGGAACTGGCAATAAGAGATTAGGTCACACCACCTGCCATCAAATTGCCCAACAGTTAAGATTCAGGTTGCTAGTTGCTTTAATGACAGAGGCAGGTGTGAGGGAGATTTAGTTGACCGAAGGCCCAACATGCAGGTGTTTTTAATGGACAAGAAACTAATACTTGTTAAGTGATTTCCCATCATGGACTCCCTATCATTTGCCCCCTTTCAGTGAGGCTCTTATCAAATGCATCAGGTCAGCAAGATAAAGGGTTTTTGATTTCTCCTGGGAACTCACCTGTCTCTGAGGAGGACTCGGATGGCATTTGGCTAACCGCCTGAACATGACAGTCACCGTCATCTTAGTTGATACATCATCAGGAATGTATCTGCTCAGGCCTCAACGCCAGCATTGTTAATATCACACTAACAGGTAGCTTGGTACCAGACAACGTCCATGCAATTTTGAGGGGTGAGGGGCAAGGCCAGTTGAATTTTCCAAAAGGGTCTATTTTCAATCATTAGGTATTTGCCACTAATTAAAATAGATCTCCACCTGTTCCTCTCATCAGGCACTTGGAGCAGTGTGCCTGGCAGGACTCTAAGAGTGACTTGCAAACAGATTCACCTTGGTTTGGGATTTGTAAGGAGCAGTGCCCCTTTGTGGAAGGCAACTGTGCTCAGAAGGGGCAGTGCCCAAGGAAGGGCTGATGCCCCAATGGTTGGACCTAACATGGCTCTCAGGTTAAGGTTGGAGCCAGAGCCCAGCCTCTCACCCCAGGGCTTCTTCAGGTGACTAAATGGACTTCTTCAGAACCACAAGTTCCAGAAGCCTCCTTTGAAACCAGTGGCTTGCACAGTGTTCCCAGAATTCCAGGGTCCTTGAAGGTGGCAAGGTCTGCCTTGGTGAGGGTCAAGGATGGCCAACTAAGGCACAGACTCACCTCCCACCTCCTCACTTCCAGTTTTATTCCTTTTCCCTACTGTCTTACAAATGGCATTCAGCATAAAAGATTTCATTCTGCTTAATGTTGAGAGTGGGGTCCACTGATGTAAAAAATGTTTTTAAAATCACTAATTTGCGAGTCAAACACTGAATCTGTTTTAGGATTTACCAACCAAATACTTTCCACTCTGTGGTCAGTTATTTGGACACTGAGCACTGAAGACAGTTACTAAAAGCTTCTTAGCTGCCTGGGGCTGTGTGCAGCCTACTCCCTGACTGAACAGGGAGAAAGGAGGTGCCCAGTGAGATGCGCTGGGCAACTGCAGGGGTAGGAGTGTTACAGAAGGAACGATTGTTTCTGCTCGGATAAGGAAGGCTTCTCCGGAGGCAACACAAGACAGCCAGGTCTCAGTGGACGGGGATGAAGTTGCCAGTCAGAGGAAAGGAAACATATATAGGAGTCCATGGCATGCTCAAGGAGTGGCACATCCAGAGTGGCTCCTGTAACATGGCTACAAGAATGCAGTAAATGCCAATGCTGAGGACTTAGGCTTTTGTGAGTGTGTGTGTGTGTGTGTGTGTGTGTGTGTGTGTGTGTGTGTGTGTTTAATCCTCACTGAAGGATATGTTTATTGATTTTTTTAGAAAGAGGGAGGGACAGAGAGTAAACATCAATGTGACAAAGAAGCATCCATGGGTTGCTTCCTGTCCAGGGATTGAACCCTGAAACCTTTCGGAATACCAAACGATGTTCCAACCAAGTGAGCCCCCCGGCCAGGACGCAAGGACTTCGGTTTTTAGGCAGAGGGTCAGGTCTGTGTTTTCAAGCAGACTCAATAGCACTGCAGATGACGGGTCCAGAGCCAGGGGCTGGTGAGGAGGCTGCTGCGATCTAGCAGAGCTGAGCAGTGCTGAAGGCCTGGGTTCCATGGCCACGTAGGGTGGACAACCACTCTGGTGGGCCCAGGATTGACATGGGAGTTTCAGTGCTAGAACTAGGAGAGTCCTGGGCAAAACAGGATGGCTGGTCACCTGAGAGCCATGTTAGATCCAACCATTGGGGCATCAGCCCTTCCTCGGCACCCACTGCCCCAGGCATGCGGCCTTGAACTTTGAGGTAGGTCAAAGACACACAGCCATCCTTTCACATCGAGTTCCTGAAGCGGCTTTCTAATAATTCAATGCCCCCAAAAGGGACCTCGTGCTGCCTACCCTGCAAAAGCAGGAATGTTCGGGGGCCCCAGGTGACTGTGCTGAACATTCTGATCTTCCTCTAGGTTGAGGAAGGCCTTGTTTGTCCTTTCGCTTTCCAGTGCCTGCTAGAACACCTCAGTGGACTGCTCTAAGAATATACGGCAAGGGCTCCAATGAAGAGAACTGAAAAAATAGCTCTCCAGCCCCAGCAAGGCTCAGTGGTTAGAATGTCAGCCTGGGCACCAAAGGGTAGAAGCAGGTTTGATTCCCAGTTAAGGGCACATACCTGGGTTGCAGGCTTGATCCCTGGCCCTGGTCGGGGTGCCTGGGGGAAGCAAACCAATCTCTCTCTCTCTCTCTAAAAATCAATATCCTCGGGTGAGGACTAACAACAACAACAAAAAACAACAGGAAAAAAAAAACAACGAATAAAAAAGATAAATCCCAGGTCCTGGGTAGGTAATCCAGCAAAACAAACTTTGCCAGACACAGGTTCTAAGGCCTATGTTTCCCAGGTGCCTGGGACCACCACAGCCATGGCCACATCTGGCAGCCTCTTTTTATAGACAGCCTCTTTTTAAAATCCAAGGTTCCATTATAATACAAGGCCAGTCTCCATTCAGTAGTTCAGAAATAAAGTAACTCCATGTTATTAAAGGTATCAAATCACAGTCAGTTAATGCTGGTGTCCGCCACAGTCAAGAAATGGGGAAATCTGATCTTCTCCGTCATTGGTTTTCTAACTATTTTAAGCAACAGGATGTCAAATGCCAAAATGCACAGAGATAGAGAAAAATAGAGCTGCTCCGATGGAAGGAAGGGGCCTGGAGTACATAAACACATTGCAAGTGCCCCCCCGCCCCGCCCCTCCCGCCTCCCTCTCCCCCCCCCCCCCCCCCCCGCACCTCCCTCCCCTCCGCAAAAAAAAAAAGCATCCAGAACACCATTGGAATGCACCTACCTGGTGCTTTTATATCAGGAAATGTTTCTTAAGCTCAAAATATGTGCCAGTCACAGAGAGGTACTACATTAGCTCCACCCTTTGAAGGACTAAAACATGATCATGTTTCAATATTGTGTAGGTGCTGAGTGTGTTAAAATTTTCATGTAGGCAGACCTGGGTTCAAATCCTGTTTGAACATGTACTAACCATATAATTAGGGTAAATTATTAGAAATTTGATACTCAGATTTCATCATCTGCTAAAAGGGGATAGTAATAACCCCCCCATCTAGCTAGCACCTCCCCCACTTCACTACCCAGGACACAGGGAAACATACACACACATACAAAGTTTTTGGTCAAGATTCATTGCAAAGAAGGCATAGGTGTTTGGCACAATGCCTGGTGCATGTAAATGTTTAATAAACTCCAGCTACTACTATATGGAGGCCATTTATCAACACAATCCTCAGTTTATATTGTAGGCACCATATAAACCCACTTATTAACTTGCGTGTGTGCAATTGCTCTATCTCCACTGCCTGGCTGTTGATACGATGCTGAGCAACCAAGATAAGGGCTCCTTTCAGGGTTTGCCAGCCTCCATGCAATCGATCACGAGCCTAGTCTCTCTTTATCATATCATGTGCTTGCATTATACGGCCCATATCATTCTGTAATCATTTCACCTGTGTAAGCTTACTTCCCCAGGCCAATTTTCCCTCTTCAGAGGCAGGACACACGGCAGCTCAGCCATACAGAAGACCAACCTCAGAGGGGTCTCTATTGAATGAACTGAACAGCGAGGCTGACTTACTAATAGAAAAAGTAATGCATTGTGTTAGCATTGGACATGAGGGAGGTGGTAGATAAGCATAAAATGCACCACTAGCCCTCACTGGTTTGGCTCAGTGGATAGAGCGTCAGCCTGCAAATTGAAGGGTCCCAGGTTCGATTCCGGTCAAGGGCATGTGCCTTGGTTGCGGGCACATCCCCAGTGGAGGGTGTGCAGGAGGCAGCTGATCGATGTTTCTCTCTCATCGATGTTTCTAGCTCTCTATCCTTCTCCCTTCCTCTCTGTGAAAAATCAATAAAAATATTTTTTAAAAATGCACCACTAGTGGTATGTCCAGGCCCAGGCTTGGCACACAGCTAGCTGGGTTCAAATCCCAACTCTTCCACTTGCTCACTACATGACTTTGGGCAAGTTGCCTAATCTCTTTAAATTTAGTCTTTTTCTAGAAAATGGGGTTCAAAATGCTTAACATTGGGTCACTGTGAGAATTAATAAAATAGCTCAAATGCATTGCTTACCACAGTACCTGGCATTTAGAAAGCCTACAACTTTTCATTATCATCATTGTCATCATCACCATCATCGTTCCCTGCTCTCTAAGTGGTTAAGTCTAGCTAGAGGGTGGAGATATACTCACCTGTGAAAATAATTCATGATTCAGGGAAGTGGGGAAGTGTCAAATGATCAATACAGCAAAACCTTCATCTCACTCTACCCATAAGATATTTGTTATGTCTAAATATCAAGACAAGGGTGATAGAGACACTAAAAAATAATTTATTTCTAAATGGGAACATGCAGTTGGACTATTCAAAGATTTTCAGTTGGGTTGTACTTGAGCTTCTTATTATAATGCTACAAAGCCAACCTATATCTATGATCTTTTAAAAAAGATAACCATCTGATTTGCTCTAGAAACTTATTCAGCACCACGAACCAATGTAGATAGACTATGGCCATGGAGTCAGGACTACCAATGCTTAAATCCCAACTCTGCCACTAACTGGCCACAGGCACCAACCCTCAATAGCTGCCTCATGCTTAAATTAGGAATGTGTCTCTTGTAGCGTTTGCGTGGAGAGTAAAACAGATTATTTATGTAAGTAGCCTAACACAGACATGGTGGGCGCTCATTAAATGGTTCCAATTATTCCTGCATTTCCTCTTTAAGATGAAACTGTCAGTCTCCTGTCATGTATGTGGTGAGCCCCTGACAGGACTATGGTTGGGGCTGGCACGACAATCACATACATAGCCATAGCTTAGGTTAGGACTGCCTACAGAGGTTAGGATGGTGAGATTCCTGGCGAATACAAATGAACACCTTCTTTAGTCAACTCTGCACTGCCAAAAGCCAAAGGGCAGCTGGGCGGGGTGGGGGAGGGATTACAGACAACAAATATTGGTGATATGGGGCAAGTGGAACTCTCATACATCATTGGTGGGATTGTAAAATGGTTCGACCACTTTGGGAAAAGACCTGGAAGTTTCTTGTAAATTAAATATACCTTGAACTCTGTGACCCAGAAATTCCACTCCTCATTGTTTACCCACAAAAATGAAAACATGTGTCCACAAAGAGGACACTCTCATGCAAGAATGTTTATAGAAGCTTTAGGTAAAAATAGTCAATATTCAGGTCATATAGGATTCCAATCATACCATGGAATTTGCACCCAAAAAGGAACAAACTACTGATAACACAACATGGATAAAGCCTGCATTGTAATGAGTACATGAAGCCTTGCATAAAGGCAAAATACTGCTTGGAATGTAGTTATGGAATGTTCTAGAACAGTGGTTCTCAACCTTCTGGCCCTTTAAATACAGTTCCTCATGGTGTGATCCAACCATACAATTATTTTCGTTGCTACTTCATAACTGTAATGTTGCTAATGATATGAATCGTAATGTAAATATCTGATATGCAGGATGGTCTTAGGCGACCCCTGTGAAAGGGGTCGCGACCCACAGGCTGAGAACCGCTGTTGTAGAACAAGCAAAACTAATAGAGATGAACAAGTTTAAATGGTGTTTGCTTCTAGCATAGAGGTTGCCTGGGAAGGGGCATGAGGGGACTTCCAGGGCTGTTGGTAATGTCCTCTACTTAATAGGGGCTGCATTAAACAGGAGGGTATATGTCAATTCATCAGATGATACTAAATTTTGCACCAAGAGAAAATACTGAACTCTAGTTAATTATGTGCATGCTAAGGTGTTAGGTTTGAACTACAATTTACTTCGCAATGCCTCAAAGAAAACAAGACTGGTACATGGAAGGATAGAGAAATGTGATAAAGCAAACCTAGTAAATGCCAATGTAAAATCTAGATAGACCTGTGTATGGATGTTCAGCACACAGTTCTTCAACTTTTAAAAACTGTTTGGGGCGCTAACCAGTTTTGCTCAGTGGTTAGAGCGTCGGACTCAAGGGTCCCAAGTTCGATTCCGGTCAAGGGCATGTACTTTGGTTTCGGGCACATCCCCAGTAAGTAGTGTGCCAGAGGCAGCTGATTGATGTTTCTCTCTCATCAATGTTTCTAACTCTCTATCCCTCTCCCTTCCTCTCTGTAAAAAGATCAATAAAACATATATTAAAAGAAAATGTTTGGGAATGGGGGGGGGGGCGGGAATAGAGAGCATTTTTTATATGCATAGCCTGGCTGACACCAAATTCAGTCATCTAAGTAAGATATTCTTGGACCGTTTATGTATATTTCATTTGTGGGGTTTTTTGTGGGGGTTTTGTTGTTGTTAATCCTTACCCGAGGATATTTATTTTCCCACTGAATTTTTTTAGAGAGAATAAAGGGAGAGGGAGAAACACCCAGAGAGAAACACTGATGTGAGAGAGACACATAGATTGGTTGCCTCCGCACACACCCGGACTGGGGATGGAGCCTGCAACCAAGGTACATGCTCTTGACCGAAATCAAACCCTCGACCCTTCAGTCTGGGGCTCTAACCATTAAGCAAAACTGACGAGGGCTGTATATTTCATTTGTATCTGCACCAACCATGTTTATTCGCACTGAGCAGTCCATACATCTATGAAGCGTGGGTATTTTAGAATCAGCCCCCACAGGGCTCAGGGCTTCTGACATTCCCTTCCTTCCACCAAGAACTCAAACCATAGCTTGGGGTTCCTTGTTCTTCAGTGTAATGGCGGTCTCCATCATTTAAATGACTGGCCTGAACCTTCCTGACATTTCTCCCAGGACTTCGATCACCATTAGACAGCTAGGACCTGTATAAAAGAAAGCCAAGGTCTGGTCCAGACTCCTAATGTGGGGCCTCTGGTGATGGGGTGAACCCTCTGACCAGCTCCCTCCCAAAGGACCCTGGGAGGCTCACTGATCCTCTCTCCAAAAAACTGGTGCTGGGCGTGCCTCTTGCTGTGGGGGGTTGTGGCTACACAGGATTATTTATAGAAGGTCACGTATCTGGTTCTCCATTAATTCTTGGTTTAGCCAACCCTCTGGTGGTTCCTTTTTATAAATAAGAACATTGGAGAACCGGGGCATAAATGAAATGCTCTACAGCACGCAGCTTGAATTCAACCCCATTGAAACCTAGAATTCTGATCTTCATCCCTCACCACACACTGTCCTGAAACCAAGAAGCAGCCAATTTTACAGATGCCCATCTAGGACAAAGCTGGTGAGGAGCACGGAAGGCAGTGGCCTTCCAACTGCAAGCTGAAAACAATGTCGTGGGTCGTAATCAGAAACTTTTTAAAGAATAGAAGGCAAGAGATCTGGCTGCATCACATTCAAGAATAAACATTGGTCCCAGAAATGTGTACCAATATTTATACCTACATGTTTCTGGCTGTGAGTATGTAATTCAGAAAATTTAGAGAGCCACTGATTTAAAGATTAGGCCCCTCTAGATCAGAGATTTAGATCTGAGGTTTCATTCCCCAGACTTAAAAAGAAATCCTTGAAAGGAATGGGCTGAGAGAGGTTCTGAGTAAGCCTGTGTGGGGTAGACACCACTTGAGCAAAGGCCTCTGGCCTTCGAGGGATAGAATCACCGATAACAGCAGCATAGCTCAGACTGAGGCCCAGGCTCTGGACACAGATGTCCCAGCAAGACCCCCTGGGCTGTGTGGCTACATCCAGGGGGTAGAAAGGCAACAGTTCCACACGCTCTGCTCCTCTCAGCACTTTCCTGGGCCAACCATAAACAAAAGAGAATTTTCTTTTCTGTTTTTAAATATTTTCATTTATTTCAGAGAGGAAGGGAGAGAGAGATAGAAACATTAATGATGAGAGAGAATCATTGATTGGCTGCCTCCTGCACACTCCACACCGGGGATCAAACCCACAACCTGGGCATGTGCTCTGACCGGGAATCGAACCCTGACCT
This sequence comes from Myotis myotis, assembly GCF_014108235.1. Classification (NCBI taxonomy): domain Eukaryota; kingdom Metazoa; phylum Chordata; class Mammalia; order Chiroptera; family Vespertilionidae; genus Myotis; species Myotis myotis. The sequence continues at coordinate 9,693,855 of NW_023416318.1, forward strand.
CCTGGTTCATAGGTCAATGCTCAACCACTGAGCCATGCTGGCCAGGCAAGAATTTTCATTTTTAAAAATACAGGACCCCAATCTATAAAACAGATGAATGAAGATGTTTTGTTAATGGAGTATATAGGGAAAATCCCGCTCTGGCCCCAGTTATGGTCCTAGAGGCACTTCTACTTTATTTGGTCTTTGAGAGCTCTTCAGAATTTTCATGTTTGGTAGGTTTTATCTATTGAAGTGTCTCTGGCCCTTGCTGTCATTTCATAACTCACAGCCCCAACTAACAAAACATAAGGCTGAAAACCTTGATATGGACCACTTTCAATTACATAGTCTCATGCTGCCCTCCGCAGTTCCATTGCTCTCCAGAGGCAGCCCCTATCATGTATCTGGTGGACATTTCCCAGTTTAAATAATCTTATGTGTGCATGTCCATAAGCAATGGATAGCATTGCTCTGGGGGATTTTTTTCTTCTTCATTGACATTCAACTACTATGAGGTTCACATTCTTCTACAATGTGTCACTCATTGTTTTTTAGATGTACCCATTTTATATATGCTCATTTATGTACGGTGCTATATAGACTGCAACACATGGATATTCTGTAAACTTTCCCAAAATGCTGTCATTATAAGCATCATTGCTATGAGCATTCGTGGACGTGTCTCCTTGGGTTCATATGGGAGTTTGCTCAAGGTATAGTTGGAAGTGGAATTGCTGAGTTGTCATATACACACATTTTCAACTTAATTAGTTATTGCTAACCTCACATCCCAGGATAATCAGTATCGATATTTCAGGACATGTGCTTGAAACTTCATACACCTGTGCACATGCACATACATACATGACTTTACAGATAAGAGACAGTAAATCTATCTCGTGCTTTAGGATGGGTTGCAGAGGGCTGTTTTCTGCATTAATTGGCCAGTACTCAACTGGTGGGCATTCGGGAGTTTCCCTCTTTACACTCTTTCAAGCAACTTTGTGCATAAATACACAAACACGCTAATTCTAGTACATGCGCAGAAGAGATTGTGTCTGCTGGATCCACCTCTCACTTTACAAAGGAGAAAAGGCTGAGTCCCAGAGAGCTGGGGTGAGAAGCTCGGCCATGGACCCTTCATCAAGTGAAAAACCAAGGGGCTGGAGGCTGGGTTTCCTACCATTTTTAAAAGGGCACTTGCTTTGCTTAGAGAATCAAAATCAATACATAGTATTCCAACACACCATCATCTCCATTTACACTGTAGAATTTGCGATTATAAAGAGGCACCCTTCACAGAAAATAGGGTAGTGAAGGCCTGGGGTGGGGGCAGGCTGGAGGTGGTCAATGGGGAAAAAAGGGAGATGTATGTAATGCTTTCAACAATAAAGAATTATTTTTAAAAAAACAAAACAATAAAGATTTAAATGAATGAATGAATGAATGAATGAATGAATGAATGAATAAATAAATAAATAAATAAATAAATAAATAAATAGGCATTCTGGATTTCATAAAAGTCATGTCAAGTCCTACTTTTCCTGCATGGAAAGGAGGTGAGGCAGCCAAGTCCTGCCCCTGACCCTTCACCCCCAGAAGGCTGCAGGAGTCAGCCTCTGGGTCCCGTCCTTAGTCCAGACAACTCACATTCACAGAGGCCAAATACAGATGGGCTCCCAGGACTCTGCCTGAGGTCAAGGAAGGAGACCAATGACCAATCAGTGCAAACTTCAGGAGACAGAGGGACATCTCTGTGCCTACAATCTCAGGAAAGCACTGAGAAGAAAAAGAGCCTGTCCCATACCTAGTGCTCTCCAGCAAACATATTCAGCTGCCTGTACTACAGGCCAGGCATCCAAACCCAACCTGATTTCAAAAAACCTCAGCTGTGCCTGCCGGGGTGGCTCAGTGGTTGAGCATCAATCTATGAACCAGGAAGTCATGGTTCAACTCATGGTCAGAGCACATGCCCAGGTTTCGGGCTCAATTCCCAGTGTGGGGCGTGCAGGGGGAAGCCAGTTGGTGATTCTCTCTCATCACTGATGTTCCTCTCTCTCTCTCCCTCTCCCTTCCTCTCTGAAATCAATAAAAATACATTTTAAAAAAATCTCAGCTGAGCATGTGCTGTGCTCTCTGCTCGTGCTCACATACAGGATGGATCCGTCCAGCCTTGATGCCTGACCTGTGGCATAGATGAGTTTGAACCCTGACTCAGCCCCTCATTAGCTCTGTGGCCTTAGGCGAGTTATTTGATCATCGAAGCTTCAAATTCCTCACCTGAAAAAATTATAGATAAAACTGGTACCTACTTCCTTGTAGGGTCTAATGAAAAGTAAATGAGTTAATGCACGTAGGAGTTCAGAAAAGCTCTTACCCATGCTATAGATTTAGTAAATATTCTGGGTACTGGTTTAGTGCTAATGCCAGAAATAAAGACAAGGTTTCTGGTCCTAAGAAGGTAAATTTATCAGAATGTCAAACAGAAACAATAGAAACAGGTGTGGCCGCCAGTCAGAGGGAGCGGCAGGTACCAAAAACGTGCCAATATCGAGGGCCTATGAGGGATACTCAAGAACTAGGGGAGGCCCTCACTCAAGGAGCTCTTTGAAGGGCTCAGACACACACAGAACAGTCCTGAACAAGGTCACACCCTCAGGTCCAGGCTGGGCCCAAGGCCTTAGCAAACACATACTTATTTTAGTAATCACAGAAAGGTACAAAGTCTTGTTAGACAAACTAGGTCCTTTAGAGGTTCTCAGGCACATAAGCCTCAAGGACACGGGTGTGATGGAAATACCGAAGGCACGTGGCCTGTCCCACGCCCTTCCCCACCCCCATCCTCAGGCCTTCTCTGCAAATGCCTCACTAGTGACCGGCTTCTTGGCTCTCTTCTCCCTCAAGTATTCAGACTTCCTGGTTCTCCCACTGCCCTGGCAGCTGCTCCTTGGGCTCTTTTTCCCACCCTCTAGAAGTGGGTAGCTGTCCCACACCCTTCACCCTTCATGGCCCCACAGATACCTCATCTCTAAAATGGAGGTTAAATGAAACAATCTGTGTGACACAACTTAGCTCTGTTCTCTTCTCTGAGGATGCTGCCATCCATCCCCAGATAGCGGGGCCCAACATCCTGGCATCACTTTCAATCCTCTCTGAGCCCTGCCCGCCATATCCCACCTGGGCCACTGTCCTGTGCTCTACCGGCTGCTTCACCCCTCCCACACTCTGCATGTACTGCTGATGCTACCTGCTACACCAGGACAGTTCTCCCATCCCTCAAAACCTTTCAGCTACTCCCCAGTGCAGACTGAGGAAAGACTCAATGTCTTAGGCAGGCATGCAAGGCTTTCTGTGATCCAGCCCCAGCCCACGTTGCAATTTCAATCCACCATGGCCCTTTTGTCCAGTTTGATTCGATCTGCTGGGTGCTGCACCATGAAACAGGAATTCTGTATCCAAATAAGGGGCTTAAACAAAGCTTGACAGATTCTTATTGCACAAGTTCAGAGCCTTTAATACCTTGATATGCACTGTGGCTCTTCACATTCTCCTAGCTTTATTCAGACTTGTAATACTCTATTTTCATGGAGTTCAAGAACAATCTAGGACAATCTGTACCATGCTGTTTCTCCAGCAAGACTTTGGTATGTGCCAGTCAGGTGGACCAGAGATAGCGTGGCCCATGGCCATGACCATCTTAGGCACGTTTGTTGTTCGTGACCATCGTTGAGTAGAATCTCAGCAGGAACATAAAATCACAAACTGAGCCAAGCAGCCTTTCTCAGCACACGAATGAGAAACAAATGCCTGACAGAGAGGCCCCGGATGGGCTGACAAGGATATACTTCTGCCTTAACTGCCAAGGCTGCCTGCTTTCCCAGTCTTCGTGACTAACCCGTCCCACAGACTTCGTTAAAATTCCCTGTATGCTTGCCCTGACCGGTTTGGCTCAGTGGATAAAGCATCGGCCTGAGGACTCAGAGGTCCCAGGGTCGATTCCGGCCGGGGGCATGTGCCTTGGCAGCGGGCACATACTCAGTGGGGATTGTGCAGGAGGCAGCTGATCGATGTTTCTCTCTCATCGATGTTTCTAACTCTCTATCCCTCTCCCTTCCTCTCTGTAAAAATTCAATAAAATATATTTAAAAAAATAAAAAATTCCCTGTATGCTTAAATTAGCCAGTGTTGATTTCTGAGGCCTCAAACCAAAGAACCTTCACTGATACACAGTTCTTTAGGTCCCTGAGCAAAGCCATCCAAATATCCCACCAGCAATGGAGCAGCCAGAGCCATGCCCTCCACCACGCAGCCCCACAGGGCAGTACCTGTCCCGTCTGGAGTAGACCTCACGAAGGTGGGCAGCATTTTCACTGAAGCAGTGGGGTGGGTGGTAGCTCCAAGCCCTTTCTCCATCTCCTTGCGAAACCGCTTAGAGATCTCCAGAAGGGTCTCATCAGAAAGGCGCATGTGATAGAGATACTGGTCAACCTGCAGAAAGGGGAAAACAAGGATAGACACCTATAAGTTAAATAAAGTACGGTATGCATCTATGTCATAGAACATCACTCAGCCCTTCAAAAGAATAAAATCTGTCATAAACAGAAGGTTATTTATGTAAGACCATTTAACCAGAGTCTATTTTTTAGGACTTCATATTTTAAAAGAAACTGAACTAAAAATTGAAATTAGAAAAATAGGTTTAATTTTATTTCTGGAGGAAAGGCCTGTTAGGGAAAAGCAGAATTCTTTTCAGAAAGATAGAGTGTTAATGTCTAAGACATCCCTTGAACCGGAGTTCTTTACTGACCCTCATTTCTTGTTTCCCCACAAACACCTCACAAGGCCAGCCATGCCAATCCTATCAATGTAGGCCAAGCAGCCGTCACCTCTTGCCTGGACTTACACAATCCCCAATTCTACTTTTATCTCATCCATCCACTTTCCACCCCCAGCAGACTTGGCTATTGTTCCCCTGCTTAAAATCTTTCAATGGCTTACCATTAGAACCAAACTCCTTGGAAACCCTGCCTAGGCCCTATAGCAGAGGTTCTCAACCTGTGGGTCGCGACCCCTTTGGCGGTCAAATGACCCTTTCACAGGGGTCGCCTAAGACCATCCTGCATATCAGATATTTACATTACGATTCATAACAGTAGCAACATTACAGCTATGAAGTAGCAATGAAAATAATTTCATGGTTGGGTCACAACATGAGGAACTATATTTAAGGGCCAGAAGATTGAGAACCACTGCATAGGGTCTGGCCTCCCCCGACTTTCTAATCTCATTGGATGTCTCTTCACTCCTGTGCAGACTTTATCCTCAGTTCAGTCCCCAACTCACCCAATTCATATTTCCTGCCCTGGAGCCTGTTCACAAGGGCCCTACGCTCCTTACCTCATGCTTCTTACCAGTCCTTGAAACCTCTCTCCATGGAGGCCTTCTCCCAATAAAATACTCAGGTCTCCCATTATTCTAAGAACTCAGACCTTTCTCTTCACAAAACCATCCACAATTTGGAAATATATATTTAATAGTGTCCAAATATAAGCACCCAGGGCAAGAAGAGCCACGTCTCTCTGCTCCCTGCATCCCTGGAGCCTAGCACAATGCCTGATGCACAGTGGAGACTCTACATAGGTAGTTATGCAACCTCTCTTCCCCCCAGAGGCAACTTTCCATATTTATTTCATTGATCTTGTTTCCAACATAAATTTACATGAACTTTTCCCAGATTTAAAACCAGGAGAAGCATCAGGAGTCCTTCTCACACAGTTTCCTTCTTGGAAGCACCCATCTGCTTTGGCCATAAATATTCCGTTTTCTCCTACTAGGAAAAGATTGGATAGAAATCCATCCAAGAAGGCACACAGGTTTCCACAATATCCCTGTTCTCAGCAACAGTGTACAGGACATGGGAGGCTGCTGGCCATGGAGGGTGGGGCTAGAGAATCAGGAACGTTGGACCAGGCCCCAGCTGTGCCCTCAAGGTGTGAAGAGGGCGGGCTTCCCAGTCCTGTCAGCAAACTGAGGGACCAGATGGAACCCTGCTCCTCCCAGCTCTGAAACTCCAGGATTCCCAAAGGTAAAGCTTGGCTGATGACGACCACCACTGCTATTCCGGATGGTAACACAGGTCAGTGCCCACTTGCCCTTCACCCTTACCCAAGTCTGACAAAGAAGCATACATTTTTATTAGCTTTCCTAAAGTCCTAATTAATATTATAGCCTATTACAGTTTCCAGCCTTTTGAGTCAGGTCTTCTTGGATTTCCTTTTAAACAAACACAGCCTAGGATTTCCAGAGAAACAGCAAGGAGTGTTTAATCCTTTAAGAAAAGGACAATCCCTTGTGTCTCCTTACTCACATTTGCTCTCTTCCTGATGTATCCTAATTCCCTATGGGTTTGTGCATCTCCTCTTTGGGCCTGTAGAATAATGTTTCTGCCCCTGTAGAATAATAAGAGTGGCCTCCTGAGATCATTTCCAATATCCTGATCAGTATTCATCATTCACCATTCTCATAAAATCCCACAAGGTGGAGATCAGAGTCTGGAGTAAAATGCTAAGAGCAGCTGTAAGCAAGGTGAAGGCGTCTGATGAATCTGCCTACCCCTCCTCACGAGGGCCATGTGGTTATAATACAGCAAAATCGGCAGCCACCTTCCTCCCCTGGTGTGGGAAAGGGTGAGTAGGAGCAGAAAAGTGGTAAAGGCCCTAGCCACTCCTCTCCCTCCGCAGCCAGCAGAGAGGTCCGGCTTGTCATGCTCCATTTCCAATTTGCAGAAATGAGGATTTCCCAGAACTCCCTGTTGCCAGCATTTATTAAAGAGCTTCCCCAGAGTAAGTCCACCAATCTAAATCAGGAAGAATCCAACTGTCCATTCTGTTTTTTGATTTTAGGCTCCTGGCACCTTACTTGCCTTGAGCCCACTGTCTGCCTCAGCCTCCCAGGCTGTGTGGCACCAGCCTCAACCTGAGCTGGGTCACTGATGTGGGGTCCCAGGGTGCTCCTGAGGGGGCCTGGCCTCCCCCACAATGTTGTTTGAGGCTTACCAGGAAGTCAAAGGTATAGCTTCAGAAAAGTCCCCTCTCTGTTAGTGCGTGGGAGACACATCTCTGGTGACCCTGGGCCCAGGACAACTTTAATCACTGCAGAGGATGCCTGTTCCAGATCCAATGACACCTGGCTTGGTCCAGCAACACTGCCTCATGGCTTACGCATCTTGGTGTGAATGTACAAAGTCTGGGACCACCAGACAGAGGTCAACACCAGGCCACATCCAGGAATAGCCCAGGATGCCCTCATGGGCCATAGTCATAACAGCAAACCCTACGTGGCACTATTCTCAAGGTTTCACACCCATTAAGTCATTTAGTTCTCACAGTAGCTCTATGAGATAAGTAGTGTTATAACCACCTTCTACCAAGAGGGAAAGGAACTGTGACCAAAGTCACATAAATACAAACAGCCAAGCCAAGATTCGACTGGGCACCCGGCTCATCTGTGTTCTTGTCTACTCCCCTAGATGAATGCCCCTCTTCTGTTGGACAACAGCAGGTCTATACAGGCCAAATGGCACTGTGGGACATTTAGGCTAACCACACCCATTAAAAGACCATCTTCTGCCCCACTGGTGTGGCTCCGTGGTTGAGTATCGACCTATGAACCAGGAGGTCATGGTTTGATTCCCGGGCAGGGCATATGCCCAGAGTTGCGGGCTCAATCACCAGTAGGGGGCATGTAGGAGGCAGCCGATCAATTATTCTCTCTCATCATTGATGTTTCTCTCTCTCTCTCTCCCTTCCTCTCTGAAATCAAAATACATATTTTTTAAAATAATAAAATAAAATAAAACAAAAGGTCATCTTCTCTTGCCACCAACCCCTGGATGCAGACACGAAGGGCAAGCAGGCGCGGGCACAGCCCATAGGGCTGGCCTTGTAAGTCAGAAGGAAGCAGGAGAGTTCCTGCAAGGGAGAACAGGGCCTGTACCACAAACATGTCAAACTCAAAGGCTCACACGGGCCAAATAATCGAAGTTTAAGTTTATGTGGGCCGCAAAAAAACAAAAGCTTCAATTTTCATAGAAACATAGGTTTATTTCGATAGAGACATGCTGAATACAAAGAGCTGAAACAAATGAGTAGTCGTTAACATAAAATTATAGAACATGTTAATAAAAATTAATATTTTTTCTTGAACATTAACTTACCAGACACTGAATAACTGCACAAATTAAAAAGCGTAATGCAAATAAACCTATTTTTCTTGTTCTCCGAAAGCGAAATATTTCCTGTTGTGCACACCAAACAAGTCAGTACAAGACTAGTGACGTGGCAATCGGCTGCTAAAATATCCACTGCTAGTATTAGTGGAGAGAAATGGTGCACCTGCGCATAAGGTGCGTAAGGGAAATGAATGCAACACGATTATAGTAATCAGTCATTAGCGAATGTTGTAGTTCGCTATTAATAATTATGTATACCATTATGTATACCAGGATATTGTCAAAATTAAGTTACGAAATTTTTATTAAAACGTTTCTTACAGCCCTAGCCGGCTTGGCTTAGTGGATAGAGCGTCAGCCTGCGAACTGAAGGGTCTCGGTTTTGATTCCGGTCAAGGGCATATGCCTGGGTTTCGGGCTCGATCCCCAGTAGGGGGCGTGCAGGAGGCAGCTGATCCATGATTATCTCTCATCATTGATGTTTCTATCTCTCTCTCCCTCTACCTTCCTCTCTGAAATCAATAAAAATATACATTTTTTTTAAAAAAAAACACATTTTTTACATATTGCTATATTGCCTGGGCAGCAAAAATATTAGTTGTGGGCCGAGAGTTTGAGATGCTTGCTATACCGCCTTCTAAGAGGTTATACCATCACATTTTGGAGTGTGAGGCCACGTTCACAAGAAAGCAAAGATGGAGTGGCCACAATTCTACAGTGGCCATTCTTAGTTTAACTTTGATGTGTAAGCTGTGACAAGGTTTGTTGGAAATCCAGCCGATACTCCTCATCGTTAACCATCAAAAACTCTAACAAGTTAAACAGTAAACCTTTCCTCAATCATGATCTCCCTTACTCAATAGATTATAATCATTTTTCAGTGTTCAATGACAGATGAAAATGATGATAGTTTATTATCAGCTAAAGTTTATCAAGCCTTTCTTACCTGCAAGACACCAACCTATGGCTTTACTGATTTGACCTCCATTGTCCTTTTGGGTCTGTGTGTGTGTGTGTGTGTGTGTGTGTGTGTGTGTGTGTGTGATACTTTTTTTAAAAATTAATTTCAGAGAGGAAGGGAGAGAGAGAGATAGAAATATCAATCAGCTACCTCCTGCATCCCCCCTACTGGGGATTGAGCCCACAACCCGGGCATGTGCCCTGATCAGTAATTGAACCGTGATTTCTTGGTTCATAGGTCACTGAGCCACACTGACCAGGCATTCTTTGTCCTTTTGTCACTTCATGGTGGGGGGCAGAGCTAGAAGTGAGGTACATCTGGCTCTAAAGCCAGGCCGCTGGACTAGCACCCTCACCTGTCCTCTGGGTCCTCTTACTATGGACGCTCTCTGCCCTGTGGTTTCTTGGATGACCTCAGGGCCTTAATTTCCTCTCTGTCACATGAAACTAAAAAAAGGATATGAAACGGCTGTGAAAAATGCGACTATAGCACCTTGGCCCAAACGTCCCCTCTTGCACAACATGATGGTGTATCCTCCCTGAATTTATTAGGCTATTCAGGGAGGGATGATTAATTACCTAATGTCACAGCTTCTTAAACACACCACTGGGGCCCACCCAGCCATGGCGGGCAAGGCTGTGCTGGGTAAAGGGTGGCCAAGGGAGGCAGAAGTCAGAAACTAAAAGCAGCCTCCATACAAAGAAAGTTTTCCCGGAATGGGGAGGAAGTGAATGCACTTTGCAGAATCCTGCCAACATTCGCCCACAATGTAGCCAGAGGGAGGGAGCACCAAGCCCAAAGTCATGGGAGAAAGTCATTTAGGAGATAACAAATGTGCCCGGGACAGTAGGACTCCGGCTAGAAAATGCTCACTCTTAGAAAGGAAAGGCCCTGGGGGAAACAAGTTTAATTCCACTAAACGCAGACAGCATTCAAGTCTGTCTGGTTTGTCTCTCTGACCCCAATAACTCGTCGGGCCTGAGTTCGAATGCTTCCAAGCTAACAGGCTCACTACTTCTCTAAGTTGGTGAGTTTCTATTATTGGTCAGCTCTATTTGTTAGGAAGCTTTTCCTCAGTCTAAGATAAATCTATTTTCTGGTAACTTCTGCTTTAGTCTTCATGCTGCCACTTGGGACAAGAGTCCCCAACTTGGCTGCCTATCAGAATGACACGAGGAGTTTTTATAAGAAACTAAGAATTCCAAAGATCTGTTTCAAACTAACCAAATTGATGCTTTTAGGGCTGGGTGATTGAACATCTTCCCCTCTCTTTGCATTGATACACACCAAGCCAATAATGTGATAATGGTGGGCTGTGTTCTGGCCAACATTGCTCAAGGTCATTTTTACCACTTTTCTGCCTGGGGTCTTTGAAAGTCCATATAGTTAAGATATTAGGCTAAGCGTGAAATGGTTGGTCCTGAGTGCTGGGAATGGAAAGACAAACCTTGTACTTGTTGGGAATTATCAAAGCAGAATCATTCAGGCCAAACTTCATTTTGTAGCTGCTGGTGGTAAAGTGCAGAGTGTGGCGCCAGAAAAATCAGTGTTCAAATCCTGGCTCTAGCATGTGTATAGGTGTGTAATATTGGATGAGTCACTCTCCATCTGAGCTCATTTCCTCAATATGTAGGGTTGCAGAGCCCTACACAACAGAGTCACTGGCATAAATGGGGTAGGGAATGTAGTAAAGCTCTATAAACCCTCTTTTATTTGCACCCCTTCTCCTTTCTCTCCCAGAGTCCCCTTGGCACCCTTAGAGGATCAAAGACATTTCTTAACTCTATTTAGTCACATTCGGGATTAACAAAAAGAGGCTGTTTCTCCAACATGCCCCTTCTCTTTCCGTGGTGGGTATGTGGCCTATTACCCTGGGTAACTTCTCTTTAAATCTCTACTTGGGAGAAAAGGGGAAAGGAGGGGTCATTCCAAGCAGGGGCAACAGAGGTAGGCCAGAAACAAAGCCTGGCTGAGGTATGGGAAGGCCACCTGCCTGCATGGACAAGGGTGTGCACTAAAGAGAAAGGGATAGAAGTTTCAGAGGACATCTACTTAGCAATATTGAGGAGATTAAAACTTCCTTATTGGGGCAATTTGGGTCATTTTCTTTTTTCTTTTTTTTTTTTTTTTCTTTTTTTTTAATTAAATCTTTATTGTTCAGATTATTACATTTGTTCCTCTTTTTTCCCCCCCATAACTCCCCTCCTCCCAGTTCCCGCCCCACCCTCCGCCCTCACTCCCCACCCACTGTCCTCATCCATAGGTGCATGATTTTTGTCCAGTCTCTTCCCGCATCTCCCACACCCCTTTCCCCCCCAGGAATAGTCAGTCCATTCCCTTTCTATGTCCCTGATTCTATTATAATCAACAGTTCATTCTGTTCATCAGATTATTTATTCACTTGATTCTTAGATTCACTTGTTGATAGATGCATATTTGTTGTTCATAATTTGTATCTTTACCTTTTTCTCCCTCTTCCTCTTCTTAAAGGATACCTTTCAGCATTTCATATAATCCTGGTTTGGTGGTGATGAACTCCTTTAGCTTTTCCTTATCTGTGAAGCTCTTTATCTGACCTTCAATTCTGAATGATAGCTTTGCTGGATAAAGTAATCTTGGTTGTAGGTTCTTGGTATTCATCACTTTGAATATTTCTTGCCACTCCCTTCTGGCCTGCAAAGTTTCTGTTGAGAAATCAGCTGACAGTCGTATGGGTATTCCCTTGTAGGTAACTGAGTTTCTTTCTCTTGCTGTTTTTAAGATTCTCTCTTTATCTTTTGCTCTTGGCATTTTAATTATGATGTGTCTTGGTGTGGTCCTCTTTGGATTCCTTTTGTTTGGGGTTCTCCGCGCTTCTTGGACCTGTAAGTCCATTTCTTTCACCAGGTGGGGGAAGTTTTCTGTCATTATTTCTTCAAATAGGTTTTCAATATCTTGCCCTCTCTCTCCTTCTGGTACCCCTATAATTCTGATGTTGGTACGCTTGAAGCTGTCCCAGAGGCTCCTTACACTATGCTCGCATTTTTGGATTCTTTTTTCATTTTGCTTTTCCGGTTGGGTGTTTTTTGCTTCCTCGCATTTCAAATCGTTGACTTGATTCTTGCGCTCCTCTGGTCTGCTGTCGGGAGTCTGTATAATATTCGTTATTTCAGTCCGTGTATGCTTAATTTCTAGTTGGTTCCCCAATATAAGATCGAGGGTCTTATTAGTTTTCTTGTAGATCTCATTAAGTTTATCGGCGGCTTCTAAACAGTTCTTGAGAGACCTTAAAAGTGTGGTTCTGAACTCTATATCTTCCATTGACAATTTTGTCCTGTTTCTTTGTCTCCGCATTTTGTTATGCTTCCTTGGTGCACCCCCTAGTGGTCTTTGTTCGCAGTCTTATAGTTAAATCTTAATTGTTGTAGCTAATTCCAGGGAGGGTTTGACCTCCAGGCCAAGTGGCTATGAGAATCAGCTGTGTCAGCAGTGAGAGAACTTCTGTCCTCTAGGGAGGTGCTAATCTAGCCTTTGTCTGAGGCTATCCGGCAAATGCCTCAGTGCAGGGCTTGGGCGCGGCGGGTCGCACAGGATCAACAGGGTGGGCCAGAGAGAGCAGTTATGGCGGCTCTCAGCCCTGTCCCCAGGGGCTCTGCCTCTCTGAGTCCCAGCACCCGCTGCCAAGCTGGGAGAGAAAGCTGCACTCGCTCTGACCGAAGCCAGACAGTCCCGCTTCCCCCGTTTGAGTCTGGGTCCCTAAAGACTCGCCTGTATCTGGAGCTCAGAGTCTGCGACTCCCTCCCGATTGAAAACGCCAACCGCGCCCTCCGCCGCCAGCCCGCTCGCGCACTCCGCACCTCAGAATTTGACTTCAGCACTGCGCCTCCTCTGAGTGTCCGTATGCGTTTCTCTTTCCTCCTAGTTGTAGGACTTCCACTCAGCCAGCGTTCCTGTGGTTCTGGGTGATATCCCTTCCGTTTTTTGGTTTCACTTTTGAAGTAGTTGTTCAAAGCTGCAAACTCCGGCGTTAACCTATGCCGCCATCTTGGTTCTCCGGGTCATTTTCTTTCTTCCCATAACACACAGTTCCTCTACAAAATTATGGATAGAGGCAGGAAGAGCTCTAAAGGCAAATTAACCCTATGAAACTCCTTATGAAATAGGATGGCATCCCAAGTGGGAAGCCCATCTCCTCAAGGGCCCACATTTTCCTCCAGACTAGCACTAAATGGAGAGGAAATCATGTCACAGCAAGGATGCAAGGAATGGAGGGAATAGAAGGTCACCCTGGGGAGGCTCCACTTCAAAGTGTACAGACACAGCCCCTGCCAGGTATTCGGAAGCCCTGGAAGGAATGGCCTGGGGGTGAGATCTGGAAAGGGATCTCAAAGAAACTGAGGCCACACACTTGAGATTAGAATCTGGATCCCCAGACACCTTACTCTACTGTTAAAAACAATAAATGGCAATCCTACTACAAGTCCAGAAGGGCCCATGTCATCCTGCAGGCTGATTCCTATTAATGGCTGGTGGCTACTGCCTGGTTCCTGAGTCCCAGTGAGAAAATGGTCCTGATCAAACCATTTATATGTAGAAAAGAGCACTATTCCAACTTTGACAGTTTGTTATATAAAGTACTGTAAATCCCACCTTGAATACCTTAGGCGATTTCCAAGGGAAGTGAAGAAGAAACCTTAAATTTCAACATCTAACCCCTGAGTCATTGACCACTGGGGCCCCAGCTTTCTCCCATTTTATAGCCTTTATTGAAAACCAGTTTTATGCAAAGCACAATGGTGTACATGAACATAATTTTCAAAAAAAAAATCAATTCTGGAGATAGATAGTACAACAATAACAATGCACACACATAAAATAAATTTTTAAAGAAATCAAGGTTCCTATTCCCTAGAACTTTACAAGCCAGCACAGAACTCAGCTCATATTATAGACCCAATAAATGTCTCTGAAATGGAGGGATGGGTTTCAGTAGATAACAAGGGCAAGCACAATGTCAGGCCCCCATGGGAAGTGTCACAGGTATGAATAAGTGGTCTGTGAGACCAGCATTCAAGGGAACTTGCTTCTGGGTTAAGAACATACACATATATAAGTCAGTAGATATGTGTTGACCTGGAGACAGTAGGGAGATCATATGAAAAGGTTCAGAGGTGTGGACGAGCCCAAGATCCTGGAAGGAGATTATGAATTCTAGGACCAGAAAGCTACTCACCATCACTATATAACATTACCTCCTAAATGCAATATCTTAATAATTAGTATGATTTAATTCTATCACTTAATCAAGGGATCATGGGAAGGAAGGATCATAAAGATCACCCCACTGAGTAAAGTTGCATTGTTGTTCACTGGCCAGTCAATTCTCTGTAGGGTTAATGTCAGGAGAAAGTCTGGCTGCCCAGACTTGCTGTGCCTCCTGCTACAGACTAATGAAGTCAAAATGACCGACTCAAGAACTGTCCTCTTTAAATATATATATATATATATATATATATATGGCCAGCGACGCCCACTACTGGTTCGATGAAGGGGGTGGGGGGTGGAGCCAGCCTGCCAACCTCCTGCAGCCCCTCCCCGCAGCCAGCCTGGCCCTGAGCAGGCGATCCTGGTGTGCTGGCCAGCGGCTGGCCAACCTCCCGCTGTCTCCTCCTCCCGACAGGCCTGGCCCCAATCTGTCCCTACTGGAGCCAGGCTGGCCAGACCCCACCCACGCATGAATTCATGCACTGGGCCTCTAGTGTATATATATATATATAAATTTTTTTTTTTTTTGACTGATTTCAGATAGGAAGGGAGAGGGAGAGAGAGACACATCAACAATGAGAAGAATCATTGATCAGCTGCTTCCCGCAAACCCTCTTCTGGGGATTGAGCCTGCAACCCAACCATGTACCCTGACCTGGAATCCAACCGTAACCTCCTGGTTCATAGGTCGACCAACACACAACCACTGAGCCACACCAACCAGGCGAGAGCTGTCCTTTTTGCCGTGACTGTCAAGAAGCTCAGAGCTCTGTACTCAACTCCAATGAACCACCCTCAGTCTTAAGTTTTTTTGGCAATCATTCCTGCCTTTTCTATGACTCTTGTTCTAGGAATTTTTTTTTTATGCCAGGATTTTTTTTTATTGGAAGCTGAACCATATCACCTAATCCTTTTAGTAAGCAGACAGAAATACATGATTGAACAAATGCTCATTTCTACAGGACACACCCTCCTGGTAGAAGAATGAACTCAAGTGACCAAACCGGGTAAGAAAGCAATTCCACAAATATATAAGCATCAGGGCCAAGGACACAGAGGCACCACTGGACTTCCTTTCTCCAGTCTTTGGGTATCTCCGATTTAGTAACTAGAGCCTTCTCTCTAGGAAGTGCTGATGAACACTAGCTAATTCCTACCTTTTAGCTTCTTCTAGACCTCAAGCAAACCAACTGATTGAATTTAAGCTTTCCTAGTACTCATGTTCTTGTCCTAAAGATACAGTAAGGTCATATAAATAGTCAAGAGATACATATGGCTCCAAGCTAGCCTCTCCGGAAGAATTTTAGGAAGCACCATACCCTCTTGACTAGCCTCTTCTGTTTTAATTCAACAAGTCAAAACAGGATTGGAGGTGCAGGGCAGGGATACCACACAGCGTAAAGAATGCATCACCTACCACCACATGTAATAACAATCATAGGAGAGACGCCGTGTTTAAGTCCATTTATATTAAGGACAGAAATAGACCTATGCTGGTACAAGTCAGCATAGTGATTAAGTAGTGGTTAGTGCTGGTGCTGGTGCTGAGATGTTCTGGATCTGGGTGGTGTTGTTTCCTGTGTATATAATCTCCAATTTAAAAATGTAGGAAGAACCCAGCCAGCATGGCTCAGTGGTTGAGCATCAACCTATGAACCAGGAGGTCATGGTTTTATTCCTGGTAGAGTCACATGCCTGGGTTGTGGCCGTGCAGGAGGCAGCCAATCAAGGATTTTCTCTCATCATTGATGTTTCTATCTCTCTCTCCCCCTCTCCTTCCTCTCTGATATCAATAAAAATATATTTTAAACTAAATAAATTAATAAAAATGTAGGAAGAAACAAGGGCAAGGCATTGACTAAGCCCTAGTCTACCCACTGTGCATGGTCAGAGAGCCAAAGGAGTTTAGAGTTCAAGAGAGGTCAAACCAGAGGGGAGAGCCATAATCTAAATGCAGTCACACATGGCCTTCCAATGACTATGTGCTCACACCTATTTGCAACTTAGTTTTGAAAGAATTTCAGCCCCTGGTTAGTGTAGCTCAGTTGGTTGGGTGTCATCCCATGCACAGCTGATCGATGTCTCACTCTCACATTGATGTTTTGATCTCTCCCTCTCCTTCCTCTCTCTCTAAAAGTCAATTTAAAAAATTTAAAGAAAGAATTTCATAATTTTTGTGTAATTCCTTTGCCAGTGTTTTACTACAAATATTAGATGAGGAAATCAAGGCAGGACCCACACATCTGGTAGCCAGGTGAATGCCCTAACCTGGGGCACAGGTGTAAGCATCCTAGGAAAGCCAGGTAACTGCTGTCAGTGACTTCATTAATAATAATGTCACCGTGGCCAATGTGGCTCAGTTGGTTGGGTATAGTACCATGCACCAAAAGTTCACTGGTTCCATTCCCAGTCAGGGCACATGCCCAGGTCGCGGGTTCAATTCCTGGTCAGGCTGCGTGCAGGAGGCAACTGATCCATTGTTTCTCTCTCACATCAATGTTTTTCTCTCTCTCTCTCCCCGTCTCCCTTCGGAAGGAAAGAAGGAAGGAAGGAAGGAAGGAAGGAAGGAAGGAAGGAAGGAAGGAAGGAAGGAAGGAAGGGAGGAAGGGAGGATGGAAGGAAGGAAGGGAGGGAGGGAGGGAGGAAGGGCAAGGAGAGGAGGAAAGGAAGGACGAAGGGAGAAGAAAAGAAAAGAAAGAAAACTATAATAATGCCTTCAGACTCCTGAGAAGACAAAGGGTGTGCAAAGAGCAGCAAAAAGATGAGTGGGGGAGGAAAAGACATGGCAGGTCCTGGATTCTATTGGTTTTTAAAATGTTTTTTATTGATGTTAAAGAGGGAGGGAGAGGGAGACAGAGAGAGGAATATCAATGAGAGAGAGACGTTGACCGGCTACCTCCTGCACACCCCCTACTGGGGATCAAGCCCACATTAGGGCACGTGCCCTGACAAGGAATCAAACTGGGTGCTTCTGGGTTCATGAGTCAATGCTCAACCACTGAGCCACACTGGCTGGGCCAGATCCTGGATTCTTTAAGGCTCCTGTCCTCCGAAACACAGCTAACCGAAAGTAATAGATAAGCCACAACACTCTTTGATGGGACAAGGTGGACCCTGACTGGGGACTAGGGCCCGCCCTGCCACCTTGGGGAGACTCCAGCTCTGAGCGCCGTGTACTAACAACCCTGGGTGGCAGGGTAAGTGTGGAGCTGACAGGCACTCCTCCAGGATCCTGTGGCGCGATTGTGAGTCACAGGGTTTCCTGTTCTTCCAGTTCTTGCTCTGAGCTGCCTCAAGTTACAGCCAGACAGACCTCGGGCAGCAGCACCTGTCAGGGGTCCAGAGATGGGCATTTGGGACACCCGTCACGGGACCCTCCTGCCCTCAAACATTTTGTTCCGAGTGTGGGGCCTCAGTACAAAGGAATAATATGTCCCAGTTGTGCATGACAGTGGCACAGTTCATTTACCCACGCATATTGAATGAGAACTAAATTGAATGTGCCAGGGACAGGCACTGAGGACACCGGCATCAAGGAAACCCCAGGCTTTGCCTGCAAGGAGCTCAGTCTATTGGTGGGAGGCAAATATGTCAACAAATAATTACAGACTGAAGGTAAGGGCAGAGATTAGGCAGTTTCTTCCACTGTAATAAAATGCAGATTTATAATAACTTAAATCTTTTTTATTTAAAAAGAAGTTTTAAATCTTCATTGTTGAAAGTATTACATATGTCCCCTTTGTTCTCGGTTGACCCCCTATAGCCCGCCCCGCCCCCCACCCCAGGCCCTCACCACCCTATTGTCTGTGTCCATGGGTTATGCATATATGCATATAAGTTCTTTGGTAGATCTTGTCCTACCCACCCACCCACCCCTGCTTTCCCTCTGCGATTCGAGTCTGTCGCACACATCAGTACAATTCTGAGGAGTGTTTGTCTTGCAAAGGTTAGAAAAGTGTATGTGCTAACCCCATGCCTAGAATGTTCTCCTCCTCTGGACTAACAAACTCCCATTTGTCCTTCAGGGCCTCTCCCCAAATGCCTCCCCAAATTCCCCAGCCATGACGCCAAGGCACTTCTGACACCTTGTGTCGCTCACCCTCACGGGTCCCAAAGGACTAAAGACACTGACTCCCTGTTCCCAACTTCATCTCTGTGATGCCAGCAGCTATCTCAGTACCGAGATATAGCTGGTGCCCAAGACGTATTTGTTACGGTTACATACAAGGGGCCACAGGAGTGCCAAAGAAAGGAGCAGAGTAACTTGGGTGAAGGGGAAGAACTGGCTCCTCCAGACTGCCAGGGGCTCTGAGCTTGACCTTATTCTTCAGGTCTGGGTCCTTGCAGCAGCACAATTTCCTCTCCATCTATCTGTCTGCCCTGGCCAATACCCCAGGTCCCTAGGGGTCAGATTCTGTCTCCCCTGGACAGCCCCCTCCCATCTGGTGCCCCCTGTCTACCTGTTAGACCAAATCCATTTGTGTCTGTGTCTCTGCACGATGGTCAGCCCCCAGACCTTCCCAGTCTGCTGACCCACCCACAATTACACCCATTTGCCTGGGACAATCTGTTTACACTGTGGTGGCAGAATACTATTCATGGTGCCTCATTTCACTCTCAAAAGTGACTGAGTTTGGCCCAGCCAGCGTGGCTCAGTGGTTGAGTGTCGATCTATGAACCAGGAGGTCATGGTTCAATTCCTGGTCAAGGCACATGCCCAGGGTTGAAGGCTTGATCCCTGTGTGGGACATGCAGGAGGCAGCCGATCAATAATTCTCTCTCATCATTGATTTTTCTATATCTCTCTCCCTCTCTTTTCCTCCCTTAAATAAATAAAAACATATTTTAAAAAGTGACAGAATTTGACCCTAGCCCAGTGGTCGGCAAACCGCGGCTTGTGAGCCACATGTGGCTCTTTGGCCCCTTGAGTGTGGCTCTTCCACAAAATACCACGTGCAGGCAAGCACCTACAGTGTGATTGAAACTTTGTGGCCCATGCTCAGAAGTCAGTATTTTGAGAGCCGCAGTTTGCCGACCACTGCCCTAGCCGATTTGGCTCAGTGGATAGAGCATTGGCCGGAGAACTGAAGGGCCCCATGTTTGATTCCAGTCAATGGTACATACCTAGACTGCAGGCTCGATCCCCAGCCCTGGTCCAGGCAAGTGCAGGAGGCAACCAACTGATGTGTGTCTCTCACATTGGCATTTCTCTCTGTCTCTGTCTCTCCCCTTTCTTTCTACTCTCTCTAAAAATCAATGGAAATCTATTCTTGGGTGAGGATTAACAAATCAAAAAAAAAGTGACCAAATTTGAACAATATAAATGATTGGGTCACCCCAGGTACAGGCCATAAAGCAAAGCCCCCCTCTCTTCTCAGGGAACCTACACCTGAACGATGAGCTCTCGTGCTACACAAAGGGCGCTGAAAGGAACAGGATGGGAACTGAGCAACGGGTTCTTGCTCTGGAGCTTGGGCTGGTCCCCAATGCACAGCATTAAGGGACATTTTTCCTCATCTGTAAAATGAAGGGCTGGACTAGATAACCCCAATGGTCTTCCTTCTCAACTGGCAGCCGACTCATAATCCCATGAAGCTGAAACAACTGGCCATCTCTAGTTATCGCGGGAGCCCCAGGCTGGGGGTCAGGGCCTGGGCTCTGGAGTCAGACTGCCTGGGTTTGCATCCTGACTTGCCCTTGGGCAAGGCACTGTCCCTTTCTGTGCCTTGGTGTGTTCATCTGAACACTGTGTAATAACAGTGTCTACCCTGGGGGGCTGTTTGCGGAAGGCCTGAGTTATATAGTAAAGGGCCGTCACTGAGTAAGTACTGCACTCTTTGTGGTTTTAAGACCTTTGGGAATTGAGGGGGAAAGAACTGATGGGACATGACTGGAAGGCTTCACTGGGAGGGGTTGAGACAGGAAAATTGGGGAGGAAGAAGGAAGCAGAAGGAGAAAGTCCCTCAAATGGAAAAAGGATAAATGGCAGCTTCAAATGTCCTCATTTAACCCTAATTAAAGCTGCCCTATGGCTTATCTGGCTTCATTCCTTTATCAGACAATATGGAGATGCCAGAAGGAAGAGGTTGGGAATAAGGCCTTTCAAGAACAGGGACCCTCTCCAGGGAGGGGCTGCTGAGCTGAGGGTGAGGAGGGGCAGGAAGGCTGGGTGGGTGGGTGGCATGGGCTCCCACAACCAGTTTCTCGGTCCTGATTCACTCTCTTGATTAATTCCAAGATAAGTTTTAGTCAAAGTCCCTCCAAGGAAGGAGTGTCAGGAAATGCATACAGATCCACAGATGAAAATGCAAAAAGCACAGCCACCACTAAAAGAGGGCAACACTTCAGGGGAAACAGGATTCTTTGGCTTCTGTTCCCATGGGAACAAAGCCAAGACTCCCCACTGGGTTTAGACAAGACAAAGGCTGGACAGGGATGATGGGAGTAGAGTGTGGGTCCCACACAGAGGGTCCTTTTGATTCTGTCAAGAACCCCAGACATCCCAGTGACAGGAGGGGCCACACCGGACAGTCCAGATTCTATATATGAAGGTCAAAACTCTCTGCTGAGACCCACAATGGCTAGGGATCCTACACCCAATGTGACAAAATGTGGGAATGGCCCTGGCCAGCTTGGCTCAGTGGATAGAGCTTCGGTCTGTGGACTGAAGGGTCCCGGGTTCGATTTCAGCCAAGGGCACATGCCTGGGTTGCAGCTCAATCCCCAGTAGGGGACGTGCAGGAGGCAGCCTATCAATGATTCTCTTTTATCACTCATGTTTCTATCTCCCTCTTCTTCCCCCTTCCTCTCTGAAATAAATAAAGAAATATATATATATATATATATATATATATATATATATATATGAATGTGGGAATGACTGTTCACTTCAGTGAAACCACAGGGGTCAGTAGGACCAACACCTACCATGGCCTGGACCTATGACAGCCCAGGGCAACTCAGGCAGTTTCTCCCATGGGAAGCCAGAGGCAGGGCCAGATGTGAGGAAGAATGGGCAAATGTCTCCTTGGCCAACTCCAGCAAAAGTGGCCTCAGCAACTGCCCTGGGAGCCTCTGTCCTTCTTCCCTCTGGGGGATTGGAGGGGGTTGGGGGGAAATGGGCACCGAGGAGGGGTCTAGGTTTCTACAGTGAAAGAGGTTGAACTAATGGTGTGATTCTTCAATGCAACTGTGTCTCTCATGGCTTCCCAAGGAGGATGCTTCAATCTGAGGTTCACCAATGACCAAGGTGACCCAGAGACTCCCCAGTAGGGGTGCTAGCTCCCCAGAAAACCAGAAGGAAAGCAATTGGAGGAAGAGCTTAAAGATGGGTCTCCTCTGTCCAGGGAAGAGAAGGGTTTAGCAGAAGGAACAATGAGGATGCTCCCTTATACCTCAGCTTTAGGAACTTTCCACTCTTCTGCCCTCCCTGTCCTCTGTTCTAATCCGACATCAGACAGAGAGCATAAGTGGGTGAAAACCTGTATGTCCTAAAAGCCCTTGGGAAAAAAGAAGTAGGGTATCTTGCTCTTGTCCAGATGGATAGTGCAGTAGGGTATCTAAGTGTATCTTTCTCTATGTACTAATACTGAACACACAAAGTATTGATCATGTGTCAGGCACAGCTCTAAGAGCTTCACATATATTAACTCTCTATTTAATCCTTACAACAACCCTATCAAGGTGTTATCCAGACACTCTCCATTTTACAAGAGAAAGAACCGGCCTAGAGGGGTTAAATTAACCAGCCCAAGTGCACACAGCTGATTCCATGATGAGCCAGGATTCAACTCCAGGGAGCCTGGTTCTATACCTCATCACGAAGCCTCTCCCAGTGGCTGCTGGACTGTCCCTCAGTGGGTGTCAATGGCCCCTCTTCTTTGCTCCCAGCTATGGAAGCTCCTGAGTTCACGTTCACCCAGCACACACACCTGCCTCGCTCAGACACCTGGCAGAGGCCTGGCCTCCATGGAAACCCCAGCAACAACAGGGTGAGACTGTCCTGGGGACAACTGAGCAGATTTCTCTCCCACTGGCTTTCTGGAATGCTTATATTGCTCACATTCTCCTGGTTGAAGACAGAGAAACAGTAACCCAGGTAGCCCACCCTTCAGCCAGGGGTAATGAAGATCCTCTCGTTATTGTGGATCTGCAGAGCTCACCTTAAATTCATCTTTTGTGAAAGGCCACTCCCACCATGACTGTCCATGGCATGGCACGCTGAGAGCTAAGAGCTATGGTGCTCACTGCAGCTGCTAACTGGCTGTATGACCACTGTAAAACTGAAGGGGGGAGAGGGGGAACGGACCATGATCTTCTAACACAGTTTTTCACTCAACCTGTACAGATTTTGGACAAGAAAAGTCTTTGTTGTGGAGGGGCTGTCCTGTGCATTGTAGGATGTTTAGCTGCACCTCTTGCTTCTATTTATTAGACGTAATAACACATTGCCACCCACCTTCCTTGAAACAACCAAAAATGTTTTCAAACATTATGAATATTTGAAAACTACTGCTCTAAAGGAAGAGTAACAACAACAAAAAACAGGTTTTGCCCCTGTAAATTTGGGTGGAGTGGAATTCTTGCTCTAAGATAGGCTAGGACAGCCCCTCACATGAAATTATCCATCCCAAAATGTCAACAGCGCTGAGGTGGGGAGACCTGCTGTAGAAGTTGGCAGAAACAGCCAGTAAAGTGCAAGGAAGCATGCCCCGTGATCCATGGAGTGTGATATTAAGACGCAGCCAATGAACTCTGGGATTTGATTTGCCCCCCCCCCCCCACACCCCCCACCCCACCCCTACCGCTCGCCCACTGCTTTGGAAAGGCAAAGACAGACACACACAGTGTTGGAAAACAAACCAAACTTGCTGACTTCAAAACCCAACAATGATAATGAGAAACCTGTTATCAAGAGTTGTCTTATAAACCAGAAATATCTGAACAAAGGCAGCCAGTTTTCTGGGGTTCTTGAGTTCTTTTAGTGCCTCAGATCTCCTTACTCTGACTGCCAGATTTTTTCGAGAAAACTGTCACGGTTTGAGTTGTTTTGATTCCCCCTGGAAAAGGGCCCCTCACTGCCCTCTAACTCCTTGGGGTGCTGAAAACGTTTAACTTTGAACGTAAAAATGTTTTGTTTTGTTTTTAAATGTTGGCTTTGTCTGAGGAGGCTCTGAGGGAATTTTAATTCATTCGGGGATAAAGAACAAAGTGCTTCCTAGAGTTCTCTGAAATAGAAGTTTGATAATACAAAACAAATGAATGGTTAGCAAAAGCTAAAAAATATTCCTGCTACCATCAGTTATCTTCTGAGCATGGAAGGGACAGTATTAGGATACTAAGTATTCGGTTACAAGTTGAAAGAATAAGTGACAAACTGTACCTCATTTAACCACATAATACATCATTTAACTTAAAGTCATAGAGCCTATTATTTTTTTAAATATGTTTATTGATTTCAGAGAGGAAGGGAGAGAGAGAGATAGAAAGAGAGAGAGAGAGAGAGAGAGAGAGAGAGAGAGAGAGAGAAACATCAATGATGAGAGAGAATCATTGATCGGCTGCCTCCTGCATGCCTCAGACTGGGGATCGAGTCCACAACCCAGGCATATGCCCTGACTGGGAATCGAACCATGACCTCCTGATTCATAAGTCAATACTCAACCACTGAGCCATGCCTATTATAGTAAGTGAGGCATGTAGGAGGCAGCCGATAACTTTATCTACTTCATGGAATTATTAATGAATTAGCATTCATTAACAACTTTATCTACTTCATAGAGTTGTTAATGAATTAACCTAAGTGAAGAGCTTAAAACAGCACATGCTATCTGTGTTTCTCTTGATTTTCAAAGTGTCAATCGGCAAAAAGGAACAAATAGCCCTTACTCCCCTTTTAATGGCACAAAACACTAGGCTTGTCCATCAAGAGACAAGTGACTCTGACAGGGCTAGTTCTGGGCAGGTGAATCTAAGCTCTCCATGCCTCAGACCATAACCCAGAAGATGTGAGATGATAGAGATTTCTGCAGAATCCAAATCAAGGCCTTTTCAAAAGACTCTAAAATTAAAATCATGTCTTATCTCCCTATTCTTCCTTCTGGCGGCAACATGAAAAGATACTTCCAAAATATTCTCTCTGATTCTCTCCCTTCCTATGTAATTGCAGCTGGAATCAAACAGCTATGCTCACCTGTCAGGAGGCAAAGTCGTAGGTTCTGACACCTGATGAGTTAAAGGCCCGACTCAACTCTGCCCCCCTTGGTAATTAAGAGGAAATACACCCAGACACTTGACAGGCAGGAGAAAGCTAGCTGCAAGGTAGAGAAGAGAAGCCTAGAAGAAGGACATTTTCTCATTGGTGCTTAGTCATCACAACTCCATTAAGTGGGAAAGGCCGCTGTTGTCATCCTCATTTTACAAAAAGAAATCGACAGTCCAAAGAGGCAAAGTGGTGTGCTCAGGGGTCCTGGGGTTTTAAAAAACCACAAAACAGAGATTAGAACTCATTCCCAGATACCCTGGCTAATTCTCTTTCCTAAGAGATGGCCCCCTCTTCCAGACCGGGGAGTGGTACAACGCCACAGTTCCCTAACTTCCTCCCTCTGGGTTGGGAAAAAGTGAATTTGTAAAAGAATTCAAACGTCCTGGGGTGATCGACTTTGCCCAACAAAGAAGACCCCCAGCTTGGATGAAAGATACAACAGCTTAGTATTTTAGGGCTTGCCAAGGGATGACAGTCTTCCAAGTGTTAACTCATTCCTTGGGCAGAGAAGCCCAAAGTAGTTGCCAAGATCCTGCCCGGTCACAGACATGTTCTTAACTAAACTGAACTAAAGGGCAGAGCAGGGCCACGTCCCAGGAATGAGTTAGAGAGTGACAGCCGTAGATACGACGAGGAAAACTCAACTCACAGCCAACCTCTGCTCCCTACTCCAGGCTGAGGCTGGGAAATGCCATGCTTTACTTGGGTGATCATCTGCTACGGCTCTAAAAACACCCAAACGGTAACCCCCTCATCTATCCTTTACTCTCAGGACCCCCAAAATGGGAGTATGAGCAGGTTGCCCCACCAAATGATAACGCCAAGAGATTTTTCCAAAAATACGTTTCCACTAAAACACAGAAATTTCAAGGAGGTAATTGAGCAATGCCCTCTCATTGCCTCACAGCACTGGACACCCCACCCCCACCCCTCACCCCCGCCCCAGCCCATCCCCTCTTCTCCAATCTAGCTGAAGCCCAAGGCCAGGAGAGCCGATCCTGAAATCCAGAGCATTTGAGAAACTATTCAACCCAGAGTGAGAGCGACTCGGGCCCAGCCCAGCCCCACCCCCAACCCAGACCCGGAGGCACGCGGAGCTAGGCTCCCGGCCCGGGCAGAGGCTCTTTCTTATGTAAATGACCGCGCCGCCGATAGGACTCTGGTGGGGGCAGCGGGAGGAGGGGGCTGCTGAGAGCCAAGTGGGCAGACAGGTCAGGGCCAAGGTCAGGAAAAAGCTGATTTTCGGAACCACAAACATCTCAGGGAGATGGGCGCGGGGGCTGTCGGTCCTCTCCGAGTAACTTACAGAAGTACCCAAAGTAACACGCCAAGTCCGCCCCCCATTTGGAGGCGGGCCCTGGGGGCCCAAGGCGGGGCGGTTCCGAGGCAGCTTGGGGGAGGTGATGTACGCCCCACGCGGAGCCTCAGTTCCGGGCACCTCAGTTCCGGGGAGGGGGCGCGGCGGGCGGAGTTCCCTGTCTCTTTCCCATCTCTCTCCCGGGTCAGTCTCTCCCCAAAGCCCACCTCTGCAGGGCCTTGTGGAAGTCCTAAGGAAACCCCACTTCCCCAAAACGCGGCCCTTTAGCGCGGGAGCGTCCCGCCAGCCCCGCGCGGCGGCGGAGCCAGCTCCCCAAGCCACGATTCTCCCCACGTGCTCTCGCCGGAATTCGGGCAGCGAAAGAGGGGCTCCTCCCACGTGGGCCCATCAGTCTACGACCACTGACTTAGTGGCCCGCCCCTCCAGAAAAAAAAAAAGAGAAGAAAAGCGCGAGCGCGCGCAGGGCGGTGGGGAGGGAGCGCGGTGCGAGCGCGAGCCCCCTGCCTGGCACGCGCGCACCCGCCTGCCCGTGAGTAGCGGGCGTGGCTCCTGATGCCCAGGAGTTTCCCGGACGCCGAGACAGTGCCCACGTCCTCCGCCCCGAATGGGGGAGAAGAGCGGCCCCGCAAGGTGAAGGAGAGTTTCGGCGGGGACCCGGGAGAGCGGGCGGGGGACCACACAACTTTGCCAGAGGCGAGCCAGCCACCCCCGCCCGCGCTTCCTCACCTTCTGCACTTGGTCATGGTTGAGCTCCGTGAAGAAGTAAGCGAGCAGATGCGAGGCGATCATTTTGCCACGGCCCGACGGCGCCGAGATGGGAAACCAAGACTGGAGCGCTTGTGGGGAAGGAGGGCGGCGCGGTCAGACAGCTTCGGTGGGACCGGGAGCGGTGAATCCGAGCGGCCCGCAAAGAAGGCTAACAGCGATGGCCCACCGGCGGAAGGGTCTCCGGTCTCTAGGATCAGGTTTGGGGAGTCACAACTGCTAGGAGGCTCCCAAAAAAATCACTCCCGGCGACGTGTCGGGTTGCCCCGCTGTCAAGGCGCTAACTTCAGCCACAGGATCCCTAGGGCTCAACTTGGGAAGAATCTCAACTCGGTTCCACGGGGGGTGATCGGACCTCTCCCGCTCACGCGCGCGCTGCTCTCGCCCGCAGATCTTCTGGGCTTGGTGACTCGGCGTTGCTAGCGGCGGCCCGGGAGTCCAGCGCTAGAGTTTCGTGCAACAATGTGGCTTATTGAGGGGCTGCCGGCTCCCGGGCCGCCCAGTCAATGACGCGTACACGCCCATTGGCTGCGCGGGGAGGGTGTGTGCTCCCCGGACCGCCCGCTGCCTCCGCTCAGCCAATTAGCGCGCAGAGCCCGTGGGCGCGGCCGCTCAGACACCCGAGCCTGCAAGCCAGAGGGGCGCGCCTGGGGGCGGGGGCGGGGCCGGCGGCCGGGATGCGACGTGTGGTCCGTGGCAAGAAGCTGGGCAGGAAAGGCGCATGAGCCGCCGCCAGGTCAGGCTCAACTATGGGTGGGGGGCGCGTGATCACAGACCTGGTGTGTGAGGCGACTGGAAAGACGGGTCACCCGACCAGCACACGCCCTATAAGAGGAGAGAGATACAGTCTGGCATCTCCCAGTCATGTGAGGGGCCCCACTGGCAGGTCACATTTCTGAAGCATCTGGGTTCTCACCTCTTATGGCTCAACCATCCTCGCGCCACGCTGGTGCAAAATGAGCCACCGCAGCTGCTGCTTCCTTTATTCCAGGCATCGCAAAACTGACAGGATGTGGCTTTTACTAACCTCGTTTACAGGTGAGGAAACTGAGGCACAGGGCCCTTGGGAGATAGACTTACTTGCCTAGGGGCACACTGATACTAAGTGGCTGGTGGAGGAAGGAACCCGTGTGCGTCTGACTTGGAGGCCCTATTCTTTTCCCGATTACCCCATCTTGCCACTCTACCAGCCAGGAAGATAGAAGGCAGGAGGAAATGAGCTTTTTCTGCAGCTGGGGGACTGATGCGTGGATGAAACTGGGTGGGTGGCAAATGGGTAACCAAATGATCCTGGACATGTGTGGGGTGGGGTGGGGTGGAGTGGGGTGCGGTGGCTTATGGGTGCTAAGAGGAATGGGAACCACAGCCACCACGGATGCCTAGCACCAGACTCCAAATTTATATACACTGTGGAAGCTGGTGTGAAATAGTGACTGCAGCAGACAAGAGATTGGTGCTTGTGGAGAATAGCAAGCCTGCGGTTGGAGAGGTCACAGTGAAGGGAGGAAGATGAGGGTCTGCCATATTCTACTAGAAATTCATCCTTTTCTCATAAACAGTGAAGTGCCATCTGCAAAGTACCTATTACACAAGTAATAAATGGTCGCTGTTGGGAAATAAGAATATACCAACAGGAAAAGCAAAAGCACCCATGATCCAGCCACTCGGCAAAACGTCCTGAAAGCTGGGTACCCTTGCCAGCTACACATGCTCACCCCTCCTTCTCTGCACTCCAGTCAGGCTTGGGTCCCAAACCGCTTTGGTCATAGTCACCACAGTGACCTACAGGTTACCAGGTCCTGGGTTCTCATTACCTTCCTGCCTTTGTCTTACTACACCTCTGGGGATGTCAGGCACAGCTGACTGCAAACTCCATCTGGACACACCTTCCTCTGTTGGAGCCTGGGACGCCCCGCCCTCCTGCTGTCCCTCTAACCTCAGTCTCCTGGCAACTCAGTCCTCGTTTTTTCTACTAGTGAGGAGGGCTGTCCTCCTCCCTCTTCTCTGATCTAGTTACATTCTCCTCTGGTATTCCCTCCCAGCCCCATGACTGTTATATCATCTACACACGCTGATGACTCACACCTGTAATTCCACCGTGAAGACCTCTCCCAGAGTTCCAGACATTTCCCAGCTACCATGTGTCATGTCCACTGAAGTGACTGGCATATCTCACACTTAGCAGGTCCAAAGATGAACTCAACGTTTCTTCCCAAAACTATTTTCCCAGTTGTCTCAGCAAATGGCATCCCCATCCACCCTAAGCCATCCTTGATCCTTCCTGGCATTCACCCTCATATCTAGTCACTCCATCAGCAAGCAGTCATTTTGACCCATAAAACAGAGCCTGTAATTGACCACTTTTCTCCATGTCCCTGGACACGTCCTAGTCGAGCCACCAACAACTCAGCCAGAGCCAATACCACACCATCCCACCTTGCCCCTTACATCTATTCATGCCTATCTCTACTCTGACCCCTATCTGCTCTCCTTCACTGAGAAGGTGATGTGACCTGTTTACTATATATATATACCATTCTACATCTCTCTCTGGCTGAAAGCCACTTTTAATGGCTTCCAATCTTAGACGAAAATTCAAATCTCTGACAAGGACCACTAAGTCTATATAGACATTGCTCCTGCCGCCCTCTCCACTCTATCTCGTATTGCATCTTTCCCAGGACTCTGCTTGGCTCACATTGGCATGCGTTCCTCAGAAATACCAAACTCTTTCTAATCCAAGGACCTTTACTCTTCCTTTTTCTTCTGTCTGGAATATTATTCTCCAACTCCATGTGCAGCCAACTTTCCCTCCTCACTGATGTTTAGCTTAAGGGTCACCTCCTCAGTGGACCAGTTTATCTCAAGTAGTTCCCCAAGTCACTACCACATGGCCCTGATTGATTTCCTATTGATTTTCTGTATATTGCTTTTCTTCTCACTGGACTGTGAGCTACAAGAGGACAGGATCCGTTATGTTGTCCCCTCATATCTGCAGTGCCTAGAATGGTGCTTGTCACATGGTAGGTTTGCAATAAATATTTGTTGGATAAATTAATAGAAGAAATCTTAATATATTTCACAGTTTAACAATACAGAGAGAGAGAGTTTATAGTTTTACATATTATTCCTCAAATCTTTTCCCACCTCTTCGTCTACCCTAGTTCGCACATCCAACATCTCTCGCTTGATTATGAGAGCCTCATAAATGGGCTTCCCCCTTTAGATATAGAAACACTATGGATATATAGATCTAGATATGCAACAGAGCTTAGAGGAGTGAAGTGATCAGCTTTGCTTTTTCAGAGCAGTAACTGCCTCCATGTGGATGGGGGAGAGGGGGACAGAGCGTGGAGGGTCAAAGACCAGACAGAGGCAGAAAGCAGCCGAAGCCATGGGAGAGGATCAGGGCCTGAACCAAGGGGAGGGTGGGACAGGAGATGAGGTATGGGTTTAGATATTTTTTTAAATAGATTTGTATTGGTTTCAGAGAGGAAGGGAGAGGGAGAGAGAGATAGAAACATAAATGATGAAAGAGAATCATTGATGGGCTGCCTCCTGCATGGCTCTTACTGGGGATCAAGCCCGCAACCCGGGCATATGCCCTTGACTGGAATCGAACCCGGGACCTTTCAGTCCACAGGTGGACGCTCTAACCACTGAGACAAACCAGCTAGGGCAGCCGTGGGCAAACTACGGATCCAGCCCGTTTGAAATGAATAAAACTAAAAAAAAAAAAAAAGACCATACCCTTTTATGTAATGATGTTTACTTTGAATTTATATTAGTTCACACAAACACTCCATCCATGCTTTTGTTCCGGCCCGCTGGTCCAGTTTAAGAACCCATTGTAGCCCTCGAGTCAAAAAGTTTGCCCACCCCTGAAGGGCGTGGGTTTAGTTATTTTAAAGTCTGAAGTAAAATTGATGGCTGTGGTTAGGAGTGGTGGATGAAGAGGATTCCTACTCCCTAACCCAACAGGCAGGCCTGTGCTACAAAACCCGCTGGCCCCACGCAGGTGAGACCAAACCCAATGAGTCATATCAGCTATGATCCCTTCTCCACACACTAATTTTGATTGTCTTCTCCACTTCCCTCTCTGGTCCCATTTTATGTGGACCAGATAATAATCACAATATACTTTAAGTGCATATTATCTCTTACAATGCTCCCAATCCTGGGGGGTGGTTGGAATAGGTTTATTTCAACCTCAATTTATACATGACAAACTAAGGTGGGTTACTCATACAAGGCTGAAACTTGTGTCTTCACCTTTTGTGGCTTTAAACTTCATGCTTGGAGCTTATTATTTATTGATTCTCAGATCTCTCTCTCTCGTTGAAGAGTGACGAGACATCCATGTAATTTAGATTCCATAGCCCCAAGAGAGAAATCAATCAGCAAATATTCATTAAACAGACCCTTACAATGTTTAGACAGTCTGCTCAGTGCTGTGAGAAATGCAAAAGAAACACACGATGTGGTTCTCGACCCTCAAGGATTATCTCTTTAATCAGAGGTATAAAATCCATACATAAAACAACGATTACGGAATGGAAAAGTCTATCATCGAGAGCCAAATGTGCGTGTTTCTTTATAGGTGATGGAGTTTTGGAGGAGGAAAAGAACCCAGCCAAGGGTGGTCTGATTCATACAACAGGACTCACAGAGGACTGACCTGAGCCCGGTGATTAGGCTTCAGGAAGCTGTCCTGGAAGATGTTACTAAAGGACCATCATCTGCCATATATTCCTTTTTTAAATTAGGATTTATCAAGTTTTCAGCGACTTATATATGTGGAATTATGTAGGGACTGAACGACTGAGGGTGGGCCTGCCCTAAGTGTAAATACATAGGACTCCTCGCATCATGTTGTCTTTAATATTGGGTCCTAATGACCTGCAGCGGTCAATTATAATGTATGAATTTGGAAGATTGGGAAAGAAAGGCATTGAAAAGTAGTTTCAATAAAAAAGTGGAAGCCATGGGATATGCCACAACCTCATATCAGTCACATGTGAAAACAGAACCCACTCAAGCTAGCTCAAGCAAAAAGGGAGTGTACAGAAGAATATTTAGTGCCTTTCAGGATCTTCAAGAGAGCCAGAGAATCAGGCTCAGAGAGTAGTCATTCAAGAATGTTATCCAAGTCGTACCATTGAACTCCACTAGTGGAAATGCTAGTGCTATGGCCACTGGGCTCAGGCATCTCTGCAAACACTACTTATGCTGGGCTCAGGATTTTAAACTAGGAGCCAGGACATGCCACAGCTAACTTTGACAAATATATTTTTATTGATTTCAGATAGGAAGGGAGAGGGAGAGAGATATAAACATCGATGATGAGAGAAAATCATTGAATGGTTGCCTCCTGCATGCCCCACACTGGAGATCAAGCCTGCAACTCGGGCATATGCCCTGCCCAGGAATCAAACTGTGACCTCCTGGTTCATAGGTCGACACCCAATCAACTGAGCTATACCAGCCAGGACAGCACCTCCTTCTTTACGGTATTTGCTTCCAAACTGACATCTTACAGTTAGTTGCCACACCCAGTATTCACTGAATATGCTGCATCAGAAAATACAAGGTGCCCTTAGACAAACTGGCTTCTTAAAATTACAAAATATATCAAAAATATTAAAATATATAGCACATCTGTTCTCAATGGGAGGTATATTGGAGAGGAAGTGGTCAACAGGCTAAATGATGTAGTCGGTGTCACAGTAAATGAGGAAAAGGCCACTGTGAAATATTGCCAGGAGGCCCCCTCCAATGCCATTCCAAATATTGAGGGCTATCATGTCTCAGCCTGTCACTCTGAGGGCCACGGGGACATGTATCCCCCAAACAGTTTGCTTGAGAAGAGCATGGTGGCATGCTGAGGCTGGCATGGGAACACTGTGTGGTCTTGGGCCTTCCTGAGCCCCCATTTCCTCTTCTGCAAAGTGGAAATCATGAGATGGAATAGGCAAAGCCTCTAGTTCAGAGCCTGGTACGTAGTAGACCCTGACTGCCAATTTCCTAAATGCAACCTTCATGCTATCAAGTCTTCTATGCTAAAAGAACCCGGTCATTCAAGAAAATGTCAGCTGTCAGGAACAGCAAATGCAGAATCTCAAGAACATGGAAGACACTGGTTTGTTCCCAATGGCCTGTGGTGCGCTTGTCTAGAGAGATGATTTCAGGAGGAAGGTTAGGCAGGTTGGCAGGGAAGGCACAGCCAAAAGAAAAGTAACAGAATCCCATCGGCACTCAAAGACACGGCACCTGGACTGATGCAACGTGGAGGACAGTTTGGTGGGGACTGAGACGGAGTCCTAAGGAAGGATGCCGAAGGTCTCTACTAGGCTTCTGGCAGAAGGACAGAGAAGTGAAAGAAGTGAGAAAAGTAAGAGATGGCCCAAACAAGACAGGATAAATGATTGATGTGAGGGGTGGGGACAGAAAAGACTCCAAGACAGTGGCTCTCACCCTTGGCTGTTCTTTGAAAGAGAGGTGTGCCAAGGGATGGGGGCAACGGACCTTGGGTATACAGGCTGTAAGGGGTGCCTTGCTGTAGAGAACTTAGAAACAATAATAAAACCTCCAGTTGGTCTGGTTTTGCATTATCACCATGGCCTGGCAATTCTAAACTACCAGTGACAAAATACAGCTTCCTGGGCTACAGCTAACTGCCTTCCCTGCATCGCCCCGTCTTGCCCTTACATATCTACTGTATTAGAATCAGCTGGAGAGCTTTTACAAATCCTGATGCCATATAAACAATCAAGAAATTTGATTTCTTCTATTGTAATAGTGAACAAAAAGACAAAATGTCTAGGAATTTAAAGGTACAGGGAACTCAGATGACTTAAGTAAGGAGGCTTAACAGTGCTTCACTGAACTTCATTTCCTCTTAGGTACGTCTTTAAATTGCAAATGCAATCCAAGTAAAAATAATGCATTTTAAAAAGGCTGATTCTAACATACAAAAAAGTAAAGAAGACTATCCCCCCAAATTCTGCAAACCATGGAAAAAACTTTGTTCATTTGCTAAGAAAGACAAAAAAAAAAGTCATAAATGACCCATACAAAAGTTTCTATTGATCAAAGTCAAAAGACAACCTAGACGAAAACATATATCAGATACAAAAGGCTCATTTTCCTACTAGATAACGAGCTTCTTCAAATTAATAAGAAAGAGAAATCAAGAACCCTTTGGTAAAGGATACAGAAAGTTCACAGGAATAGAACAAATAGCTGTTTGATGTATGAAAAGATGATTAACATCACTCAGAATAGTAAAAATGAACATTTTAAATATACCATGTTTTACTCAGCAGCTTGGCAAAAATCAAATAATAATAATAATAATACACCTTACCTTACCTGCGGGAAAGAAATACTTTCTCTCCCAACACGTTGTTGATGAAAGAACACGGCCTCCATGGAATTAGACGCACTCCATCAGTTACAAGTACACCTGCCTGTTGACCCTGAGATCCCATTTTTCTCACCGGTATACCTGCATATGCTGTGTCAGATTATTCACTAGGGTGTTGTTTTCATAGCAAGGCTGGGACCAATCTAAATCCTATCATTTGGGGACTGGTTAAGTAGGGGAAAGCACATCCATACAATGGAATAATTTGGCTGCATATTTTTTTAAAGCTCTGTAAATATTAGTATGGAAGGATCTGCCAGATACAGTTCAGTCAAAAACACAAGATATTGAAGAGTAGGCATATACAGTCATCATTAGTGTATAAAAAGAAACTGAAGATAAAACAAACATATACTTGTGTATAGTCATAAACTTTCCTCTAGGTAGAGGAACTGGGTGACTGGGAGTCAGGCATGGGGAAGAGACTTGGTCATATAGTCTTTTTTACCAGGTGCAAGTATCATTTAGTCACACACAAAAATGAACTAAAATTAAAAATAAATCACCTACTCATGACAACACAATAGATTGGAAAGGACATAGGGTTAGACACCTGAATCCACCAAAAATTTAAAGTTAAAAAAAGATGATGCCCAGGGTACACTCCAGTCCAATTACATCAGTGTGACCTAGGAGTCAGTATTTGTTAAAGCTCCCTGGTGACTCTAATGTGCATCCAATGGTAAAAATCGCAGCTGTAGCATGACTCTGGGTGTTTTGGCTTCAATCTTGGGGCTTAACCTGTGTCAGTCTTAGCGTCTAAATCTGACTCTTCATCGGGCTAAGCACCTCAGCTTAATCCCCTTGCATGAGTCTGATTTTTTTTTCTCCTGTTCCTGACTCAGCAGCATCTGGTCCTTATCTTTGTAGTGGCCTCCTCCCTCCCCTCTCCAACAGCAGGAGCTGTTTTTATGAACTTGCCAAAAACCCAACTAAACTTCCTAACCTCCTGTCACTTCAATACTTCAATGATGGGAAATGTGTTACGGTATTTATGATAAAGAAGGCACTTGTCCTAGCAGAAATGACCGCGGGCCTTGTCTCTCTGTGCCACTCTGTCCTGAGGACTTCAGTTCGGATGGCTTCAGGTGCAAGGAGCAGAACACTCCAGCTCCAGCAATAAAGGTATTTGTTGTTTCAAATAAAAAGCTTCCTGGGGGTGGGCCAGGCTGCAGGCTAGGTGAGTCAGGGCTCTCGCCCTTCTTTCCTAAGAATCTCCTGGCCCTCCCTTGCTCCTGAGTCAGCTTCATGTTCACGCTGACAGTGAGATGGCTGCAATGTGTCTAGATTTCATCCACAAACTACAAGATCCAGAGAAAGGAAAAGGAATTGTCTCCTCCTGGGTCTCTCCCTTATAAGGAAAAAACACTTTCTAAAACTCCTCAACAGCCTTCTTTCCCCCTGGATCAAATTGGCCAAATTGTCATATACCCATTCTAACACAGTTATCTAGAAAGGAGAATGGGATTATCATGGCTGGTTACACTGTGATTCTCAACTGGGGTGATTTTGCCTCTCAGGAGACATCTGACAATATCTAGAGACAACTGTGGTTGTTTCAACTGGAATCAGGGGTATTAGTGGCAGAGATGTGACTCACATCCTATAATGCATAAGACACCTCCACACAAAGAATTATCCAGCCCCAAATGTTGAGTGTCAAGATGGAGACATCTGGTTTAGATTAATCTGGACCCACCCCCAGATTTGAGGACAGGGTCACTTTCCCCTAGTCATTTGGTAGATCCTAAACAATATCAGGTTTTTTAGGGAGAAGAAGAGATGACAGCCAACAATGTCCCCTATATTACTGTGTCATAGGTGCTGGGGCCTACCATCTGCCTCCCACAGAGTAATCGAGGTGGGGAAGTTAAAAATTGATGGTCTAACTCAGTGGTTGAGCATTGACCTATGCACCAAGAGGTCGCTGGTTCGATTCCATGCCCAGGTTGGGGGTTTGATCCCCGGCAGTGAGGGAGGGGGACATGCAGGAGGCAGTCGATCAATGTTGATGTTTCTCTCATTGATGTTTCTTTCTCCCTCTCCCTCTCCATTCCTCTCTCTAAAAATCAATAAAAAATGTTTTTAAAAAATTAATGGTCTAATCAAATAGATTATATGAATCTATAGTCCCAGAACTCAATGAGTCTAACATTCTTGATTTAATATTTATATTTCTGCAGAACTAGAAGGCTGGCACTCAAAATGACTATAGGACACTTGTTCATTGGTCAGCCAAGAGCATAACAAATTTGCTTCTCTAAATCTTAGAGAGAGAGAGAGGTGATATTACTATTGGTAGGATTTTAGCCATTGGGGAAAATGCGAAGTTTTCTGCTCCCACTTGCAACATTGGTGGGTATCTCCAGGAGACATGGGAGTTCAAGGAGTCAAGATTAAAGTATCAGCTGAAACATCCAGGAGAATAATATATCCCTGTTCTTTGTCTTTTGCTGATACAATTATTTATTTAATATCTCTTTGACCTAAAAACAAAACCATTAATTACAAATACCAATTTTTATGGCAAAGTTCAGGGTTGACATGCCATCCTAGGAATTGTGTACCTGTGTAGATTACTGGTTACTAGGCCTCTGAAAATACCTTAAAAACATGCCCACAGAACAGGCACAGGCTTTGGTGTCATCAGGACTCAGCCTCCCACCTCCTGTGAATGGCAGCTGGTTTCCATGCCAACATGACCCTGTCCCAGAGTTCTGTTCTAAAACTTAAAATAGGGTTAACTCATTCTATGGCTCACATCCTTATACGTTATGGTTATTACCTGTGGTAATAATTAGTTCTCGCCACTTAATATTCTAGTTTTCCCTCTGCGTTCATGTATGATTACATAACGCTGTCCCTTTAAATTTAGATGTGACTTGCTTTGGTCAATGAAAACTCCAGCAAGTGTACACAAAGTGTTGGGCTTTGAACACATGGAAGCACAGACACAGAGCCTCTGTCAACCTGTAGTGGACAAATAGTATAAGCAAGAAAAACCTTTGTAGCTGTAAGCCCCTAAGATTTAAGGTCATTTATTGCAGTAATGTATCCCGACAATCCCCAACATGTTGGCTTCCCTCCAGTCTTTTGTTTCTTCCTACATCTCCCTGTGTTGCTCCAAGTTTGCTCTCCTCCACCTAATGTTGGACTTCATTCACACCCCAGTATCTACAGTGTGCTTTCTGGAGCCTCAGTTTTGAGCCCAAGAACTTCCCCTGCATCCTCAGCTTCTCCGCAAAACCTGGACTTCATTCCTGGGTCTTACCTGCCTCTCTTCTAGAGGTTTCTCCTCCCACAAAGTCCACCCTGAGTGTTGGGAGGTGAGATTGGTATTTCCAGATCAACGCTGCTTCTGCCCCTGAGTAAGAGTCCTTTAAGACTCACGACCTCGCCCTCACTGGTTTGGCTCAGTGGATAGAATGTCGGCCTGTGGACTGAAGGGTCCCGGGTTTGATTCCGGTCAAGGGCACATGCCTGGGTTTTGGGCTCAATCCCCAGTAGCGGGCATGCAGGAAGCAGCTTATCAATGATTCTCTCTCATCGTTGATGTTTCTATCTCTCTCTCCCTCTCTCTGAAATCAATAAAAATGTATTAATTTTTTTTTTTTTAAAGACTCAAGACCTCCAGCTGGATCACCCCAGATCTTTTCTCATTTTACTGTTATCTGGTAGCATCTTCTCTTTCACTGCCCCCTGGGGCACTTGGCTCATAGTTTCCTCTCATCTACAAGTCCTGCCAAATCCCGGGTGACTTCAGTGACCTATGGACAACTATCAAACACCCTGGCCTTATAGCTTCTTGACCTTTCCAAACCCAGTGGCCTTCGCTCTTTGGTCACTCTCTCTGAGGCTACATCCTAAACCTTGTCACACTCAGAACTGCTTCCCTTCTGCAGTCAAAGCTGTGATGAAGGGGTTGCGTTGGTGGTATAGTGGTGAGCATAGCTGCCTTCCAAAGCTGTGATGACCACTGTGGAGGGACAATGAGATGGCTGAGTAGGTTGAGCTACACTGGATCCTAAGCAACCTTCCACTTCCCAGAATCCATATGTCCAAGAGCAGAGGTTCTCAAATTTTAATGATTTATTGTGATCACCTGGGGATCTTGTTAAAAGACAGACTCTGGTTCAGTAGGTCTGGAGTGCCTGGCCAGTTTGGCTCAGTGGATAGAGCATTGGCCTGCAGACTGCAGGGTCCCAGGTTCGATTCCTAGTCAGGGCACATGCCTGAGTTGTAGGCTCAATCCCCAGTAGAGGGTGTGTAGGAGGCAGCCGATTGATGACTCTCTCATCATTGATGTTTCTATCTCTCTCTCCCTCTCCCTTCCTCTTTGAAATCAAAAAAAATATTTTTAAAAAGTAGGTCTGGCATGGCACCTGAGACTCTGCATTTCTAATAAGCTCTGAGGTGATGGCCATACCTCTAATCCATGGACCTTGTTTTGAATGATAAGGAACGAAGTGTCCATGAGACCCTAGCTGCCCTGTGCTTTCTGTTCGTCCTATGAGAAGAGCCCATCGCTACCTCTTTAAGTGCTAATCAGTCCCCATGGAACCTGCCCAACAACTAGAGACCTAACTCAAGGAGTCAGTGAACTGTGGGTTCTGCCTAGCCTCTTACATTTGACTTTTAATTTTTTAAAGGACCTCAGATATAAATTGCTATTCTTCAAAGCATAGCACACTGTCATTCACCCATGAAAGGCCCCTCCATTTGTACTTTATTTCTTTCCATTTTCTTAAACCATTCAACCCAATACCTGAAACTTTTCCCTCCCAGCCCTTGTTATAGGCCAACACTATAATACATTTGATATAAGTTCTTAAATATGCAGGTTTTCACCCTTGTAAAATGAGTTTTGTACGCTTATGTTTTTAAATTACCTAAGTGATGTGCAATTAAAAAAAAAAAAAGCATGAGACCTTCCTATGTGGGCTTGTGTGGCTTCTCCTACAAGGTGGCTGGGATTCCTTTCTCTCTATACATAGATAGATAGATAGATAGATAGATAGATAGATAGATAGATAGATAGATAGATATCCCTTATTATTTGAACCAGCCCCAGTGAGTCTCTGTTTCTTATGACCAAAATAACCTGAGGAACTCACTACCCTATGGGGTGGTTGTGAGATTTAACTGAGAACAGGATGTGGTGTCTAGAATTCCCGGGCCCATTGCCCCTTAAGTGTTAGATTGTTGTGATTGGCAAAGGGCTGAATGAAGACTGATGGGGCCAGGATTAAGGGTTCAGTCTCCATAGGGCCAGTTCATTTTGCCAGATATCAAGAGCATCCCTAACACTAGCCTAAAATCTTTTTATAACCCCTTTAACATAATGATAGAAGTTAAAGAGTTTAAACCATGCAGCCAGGCTTTATTGAACAGACAGACCAGTGGGCAGAGTAAAAAACCCAGAAACAGACCCAGAGACACATCAGAGTTTAGTACTATTACATGCTTAACCTAGTTCTTCACAGAGGCAAGGAAAAGACAGATTGACTATTAAATGGTATTGGAACATCAGGTGGCCATATGGGAAGAAAAGTTATTTTGGATTCTTATCTTACTGCTTATAACAAAATAAATTCCAAATAAGGCAAAAATGTATATGTAAAAACATTAAATTATATGAAAAAGTCATGGGAGAATTTTGGCATCACACAAAAACCCAGATGACGCCAAAGAAAGATGAATTTAGCTACATTAAAATATTTTTAATTCCTCAAGATAAACCCACCATAAATAAACTTCCTTAAAATATAAATAATTTTTACAAATCACTAAGAAAAAGAGCATTGTCCCATTTGAAATAAAAAGGGGGGGAGGGAAGGGCAAGACTATGAAGAATTCATAGAAAAGAAAATATAAATGTTCTAAATGAATAAAAATATACTCAGGATCCTTTATAATAAGAAAAATTAAAATTACAATGGCAATGCATTGTTCAGCTCACAGATGGGCAACATTGAAAGATTTTGGAAACTATACTGACAAAAATGTATGGAAACAAGCACTCTCATAAATTTCTCAAGTGTGCAATTAACAATCTTTATTAAATTAAAAATAAGCACGCCCATTGATTTCTAAGAATGTATTCACAAATGTATTTAAATATGTGTGAAATTACATATATCATTTTATTAATGTGAATTGTGATATGTCCAAATAATGCAAAACTGTGCAGCTATAAAAAGCTGTAAAGTTTTTGGATTATTGATGCAGAACACATTCAGAGAAAAGAGCAAGACACAGAACAATGTAAGAGGGGGGAGGCAAAGAAGCATGAAAATACTAGTATATGCAGGTTTGTAAGTGCTAGACATCTCAGGAAGGTTACACAAGAAACTGACAGAGGGGAAGCGGGGACAGTGTGGGCATTGGAGGGAGACCTAACATTTCATGTTTACCTTTTAATACCCATTGAATATTCTAGCATGTGCATCATTATAAAATGAAATAAAATTTTAAATAGCAATAATACATATTATCAAATGCTACCAGTGTTCCCAGCAGAAACTTCGGCATCCACTGAGTTATGGTTCTAATTTCTGTTAACTATATATGTGAACAAGCAAAAAAGGGGAAATTTAAAAAGGAAGTAGAAAAAGACTAGAGAGAGAAGGTCTGTTTTTATTCTGGGGTTTGGTTTTGTGAGGCGCTTGGTGATGAAGTAATGCCTGCTTTCTCAAACAGGAACATGAGAAATGGATCTCCCTCTTGAGAAAGGATACATGTGGCCTCAGAGAGTGGGTGCCAGTCTCAAATATGACATATGATCGGTGAGAGCCAGTGGAGGCTGGGGGTAGGGGCTCTTCAGCCAAGACAGTCAGCAAGACCAGGGGAAAGACATGAACACAGGGGTTGTTGGTTCTGCAGTCATGACCCAGGTCAAGGGTCTGAGACCCCTCTGGAACAGTGACCAAAAGAAATGGCAACGTTCTGGCATGGAGGAGGGAGGACCCAAAACATAAATAAGCAGCAGAGGCAAAACACATAGGCTTGGGAGGGCAAGAATATCAGAGTATGGAGTAGGAAAAAAAGAGGAGAGAGAAAGGCAGAGTTTCCGCGTGGCTGAGGTAGAGACTACCAATCTCTATTTTGCGTGTCTGGTGATCATATCAAGAGATAATGTCTTCAACTAATATTGCGCAGGTTGAGTTCACATTCAGGGTAATGATAGTGTGTTAATATTTATCCCCACTTAGAGAACACTCAGCACACAGTTCTAAGAGCTTTGACAGATGGGACTCTCAGAGAAACACCCAGCATGTCAAGCTCCAAGTTTTCTCAATATTGATACCCAGCAGCTGTTTAACTCTTCCTTACCCAGCCCTGTAGGACCCTGTCCCCCTTGCCCTTGAGACATTCATTCATTCATTCGTTCATTCGTTCATTCATTCATTCATTCATTCTATGAGAATTCATTAACTGCCTATTATGCCAAGCACTATATCAAACCCAGAAAGACAGTAGTTAATGTGATAGATATGATCCTACCTCCATGGAGCCTATGGTTTAGGGAAGACACAGACAGTTAAAAAGTATAAACCCAAATAAATGTATAATACAGATTATATTACATGCTATGAGAGGGGAAATGTGCCCTGAGAGTGAGAAGCTGGCAGTCCATTTTAGATTATGTGGTCAGGAACAAGGGGTTCCTCGATGCACAGCTGCAGACACAGACATTGCGCACAGAACAGTGTGCATGGCAGAGTGGGGCCACAATGACTTCCAGGAGAGGGAAAGGCATGTCCAGAGGCACCAGAATAGTAAACATTTTGTCACAGAGAAGCCACCGCTAGAAATACAAAATAGAGGCAACATAGAGGAAGCAGGTGGGGGGGGGGCGGGGGGGCGGGAGGGGGGAGTGTGGCAGGTGGGGAATGAGGCTCAGATTCATGGAGAATGTGGAAGGCCATGAGAGGAAGGTGGTATTTTTATTCTAAAGTCAATTGGAAGGTTCAAGGCTACTAAGCAGGTGAGTAATGGTTCAATGTATACATATATTTAAGACACCTTGGTTGCTGTCTGGAGCATGGATTAGAAGAGAGCAGGATAAGAAGGGGTGCCCTAACCAGTTTGGCTCAGTGGATAGAGCAATGGCCTGTGGACCAAAGGGTCCCAGTTTCGATTCCAGTTAAGGGCACATACCTTGGTTGCAGGTTCCTTCCTGGCCTGGGGCCCTGGTCAGGGCTTGTGCAGGAGGCAACCAATCGATGTGTTTCTCTCTGTCTTTCCCTCTCTCTTCAACTCTCCCTAAAAATCAATGGGAAAATATCCTCTGGTTAGAATTCACAGAAGAAGAAGAGGAAGAAGAAGGAGGAGGAGGAGGAAGGAGGAGGGGAAGAAGGAGGAGGAGGAGAAAAAGAGGTAACCAGTTAAGAGGTCACAGAGTCAACCAGGCTAAAGATGAATGTGTCTTGGCAAATGACAGTGGCTGCAGAAAGAGAGAACAATGGATGGAATTAAGACATGTTTACAGATTGAGCTGACAATAATTGCTGGTAGATTGGGTGTGAGAGATGAATAATGACTCCAAGTTTCTGGATTAAGCCAATGGGTACTACCACTTATTGAGGCAGGGGAATATGGGGAGATCAGATTTAGTGGTTAGACCCACAGTTACATTTTCCACATGCTAAACTAGAATGCTCGTGATCATTTAAGTGGCGATGACAAGTAGACAGCTGGCTCTATGAGTTTTTCTTTGTATCAGAGATCTGACTGAAGATGAAGTATGGGAGTTGTCAGCATAAGGTTGCATTTAAAGCCTGGGTAGGGATGAACTCCAAGTCGGGGGTAGGAGAAGTGTGGACAAAGAAGCTTTATTTTCAAATGTGCTTAAAATTTTCAGTCTCCCACATATGTGGACCACACCACAAGAAGTTTTCCCAGAGCAGCTGGGAGCAAGTCCTCACCTTCATCTTCAACAGAACAAGACAGTGAAGCTAACTTCTCTCCTTACCAGCAGGTGCTGCACCAACTTGGTGTTTGTGGTGTCCTGGGCTGGAGTAGAATGAAGGCCTTGTTTCCCAGCCTCTCGGCTCTCACATATGTGTGAACCCTCAATTTATTCTCTACTTCTGATTCTGGGTCTAGTCACACCTTGATTCAAAGGCCCTTTAATTGTCTCAAGGCATAATAATCTTACACTCTAAGATTTCAGGATGGATGCAAAACAAGGACCATGAAAGCATGCCAGATCTGTTTATGCTTTTTAACTTTTCAGTTTCTCTGGTTGCAATATATCCCAGACTCAAGGAGAACTGAACTTACTAAGGGTATGCCAACATCTCTCTGTGGATCTGACATTTGTATTTTTTCTTCAATAGAGGGATTTGGTTGAGCTTGTTTGTCCCATCCAATATGGCTCCCCTGTACTGAGTTAGATTTTTCTCCTAGCCACCTCTCAATGGGTTGAGCTCCATGATGTCCAATCTGTATTTAGTTGCCTTTGGTATCGATAATGGGTGCAGTCAGTCATCCTATATAATAAAGAGGTAATATGCAAATTGACTGTCGCACCCTCGCACAAGATGGCTGCTCCCATGTGGGAACAAGATGGCTGCCACAAGATGGCCAGCAGGGGAGAGCAGTCATGGGCAACCAGGCCAGCAGGGGAGGGCAGTTGGGGGGGACCAGGCCTGCAGGGGAGTGAAGTTAGGGGCGACCAAGCCAGCAGGATAGGGCAGTTGGGGGCAACCAGACTGGCAGGGGAGGGCAGTTGGGGGTGACCAGGCCTGCAAGGGAGAAGTTAGGCATCAATCAGGCTGGCAGAGGAGTGGTTAGGGGGTGATCAGGCTGGCAGGCAGAAGTGGTTAGGGGTAATCAGGCAGGCAGGCAGGTGAATGGTTGGGAGCCAGTAGTCCCAGATTGTGAGAGGGATGTCTAATTGCTGGTCCCACAGGGATCAGGCCTAAACCAGCAGTCAGACATCCCCCGAGGGGTCCCAGATTGGAGAGGGTGCAGGCTGGGCTGAGGGACACCCCCCACCAGTGCACAAATTTCATGCACTGGGCCTCTTGTTGTAATAGAAACAAGGTAAGTTTCCTCAGTGTACAGGCCTGAGCCACTGTAATAGGATGCAGTCCCTATTTGAGTGTTCTCATCTCAGAAAAAGCTGAGGATACATCCCCGTGTAGAGCATTGACTTTGCCTGGTTCTACCTCTGAGGCTGTTGCTACAACTCATCCTCATCTGAAGGTGCCAGGATGTGAATCTCCAGTCTGGTCAGATTGTAAAGTAACAAGACTGGCGACTTAGAAAGACCTTCAAGATGTGGGAAATTACTCTCTTTAACTGCCTCATAAAATCTTCCACTGGGGTGACAGCTGCTCTATTTTACAACTCCCATCTGAAAAGCTCTATATGCATTTTATTTCTCTCAAACTTGAGAAAAAATTCTAGGAGAATTTATGAACATTTTTTATATTTCTCTTAATTTGAGCTGGGCATTTGGGTCCAAGTAAATAAGATTGCTTCCATTTTATAAAATTTCAAGTTAGTGCCCTAGCTGATTTTGCTCAGTGGTTAGAGCTTTGGCCAGAGGATTGAAGGGTCCCAGGTTTGATTCCAGTCAAGGGCATGTACCTTGGTTGCAGGCTGGATCCCCAGCACCGGTTGGGGCACCTTCGAGAGGCAACCAATTAATGTGCTTCTCTCACATCAATGCTTCTCTCTCTCTCTCTCTCGCTCTCTCTCTCTCTGCCCTTCCCTTCACTCTCTCTAAAAATCAATGGGAGAAATATCCTCAGGTGGCAATTAACAA
This sequence comes from Myotis myotis, assembly GCF_014108235.1. NCBI lineage: Eukaryota > Metazoa > Chordata > Mammalia > Chiroptera > Vespertilionidae > Myotis > Myotis myotis. The sequence continues at coordinate 9,738,822 of NW_023416318.1, forward strand.
AAAATAAATAAATGAATTTCAAATTAGTAAGGGAGCTGAGAATTTTGAGGTAAAACAAATTAAAGTAGCTTGAAGAGCCCATCAGTGACAAATCATTAAACTAACCTTGTGCAAACAAGTTGAACTTCCCTTTAGAACTTCAAATAGCTAGCAGTCAGATCTTTGCGACATTGTAAAGAATGCCAGTGTAATAGAGGTTTGACCTTTTCTGTTAACTGGAAAAGTCACCTGTGCATTACGGATCCAATGGAGAAAAGAGGAATGAAGGAAATTGTCATCATGATCAGAGCCATGTTATGTTAAGAGGCAATTCTCCACAGTTCTCAGGCATTTCTTCATATCCTGGGGACAGATACCACTGTGCCTTTATTCCACACTATCTTTTTTAAAATGTCAGTATAGCAAACAATCCTGGAAGATAGAAATAGCACATCCCTCCAAAACATGGGCAATTTGTTTATTGTTTGATATAATAAAGATAGTGTGTCCCCTCAGGCCCAAGTTCAGGTAAGCTTACTGTCCATCAAAAAAGACCCTGAACTTGGGATTCTTCTCTTATAACATAACCAACTACTCGAGTATACGTTACCTGGCTCTTTCATGTTACCCTGTGGAACACTCATACACATGCTTAGTACCTGGAATTAGCAGATTCCCAGTAAATACATGTTGCTTTATGGAACTCAAGAATCATTCCTTCTGTTTTCCCTGCCTTTCCACTCAATATTATAAATTCCTGATGTACCACATTATCTCTGGTTCTTAACTCATGCTATTTTAAGAAGTATTGAAATAAACATTTTCTAACTATTTCATGTACATACGGCTTTGTATCTGAAGACAATGCATTGTCTTTTCTAAAACATTTCTCTCTCTCAGCTTTGCACAGTGGCAGTATTGAAGCCAATAAGGTTTATCCGAGGTGTGACTGTTGCTAATTGAAAACTTTCCCCAATACCCTGCCATGATGACTTGAAAAAATAAAATAAAATAAATATAAAACATTTATCTCTGGACTGTGGATCAATCAAATGAACATTGAAATTGCAGGGTGTGATCCCAGGTCTTAGAGTGGAGAGGAAGCCTGTGGCTCTATAAAGCTTTTCTTCTTTCTTCCATGTTCTTTCTCTTGTCATGATGTGTTTAATTTACTATTGAATGTCATTCTGAGTACAGGAAATTAAAATTTTAAATTATTATCATGAATTTTGCTGTTTACATTGTGCAATGTCAGTTATAAATGCACATAAAGACATTTAACACATACATGGAATCACTGAAATCACAGAATTTATATTTTGTAACTGGTACATGCATGTGTATGTCATTCTTACCAAAACAAAACTAAATCACCTGCTTGTATTTCACTTCCCAATGTATACATATTTCTACCAACACTCTACCTTAGTAAGGGATGATGAGTAAGGGAGAACTGAAAGGAAAAGGAACAATGCCCAATATTACCCTTTCCTTCCATGTCATCATTTTCAGAGTAAGTGGTTGGCTGACACAGAAAGGATTTGCTAGGGTTCCTTGATTGTTATTGTTGTTTTCAATGCCTCCTTTCTGCACTTGCTACCTGTTGTAGTTGATCAGAAAAGTGTAGCTTCTGGGGCTATAAATGCCCTTACTTGCTCAGTTATTGACGTAACCCACTTACCTTGTACTCGCTTTAAGTCTCACTGAACTTGTACTCATCATGAACCTGCCAGAATTCTGTGCTCATGGGGCATCATAAATGCAATACAATTGAGGCAGCAAGGAATGGTGGGCACACATGTTGCATGTATCTCCTCTGTTCACATGCATGCTCCATTTGTCCCATTGGATTTCACTTATTAAACACAAGTTCAAACACAGAATTATTAAGAATTCCAAGATGCCAAGGGCAGAGCATTAAAGCAAGTGTGGGGTGCTTCTGAGTGTGTGACTATCCAGGTCACATGCCCATGAACCGTAGATGTTAGTGATGAGACAAAGGGGCGTCATTAGATGGCATGGTCCTCAAAAGAGTTGGTTTCTGAAAAACAAAGAAGACAGTAGAAAAGTGATGTGTTAGGAAAGAGTTTGGAGAATAGTGATAACGTCTGCTTCCTGGTAAACATCCCAGGAGTGCTGGGAAATATAGTGTATTCTCTGTTTGTAGAATACAAAATTTAATACAGATTTATTAAGTCAACCATGGGATCAGGGAACTTTGAATCCAGATATAGGGTGGACCAACCTCCTGATCTGGGTCCTTTGGACATCAAGGATTAGGAAGAAGACCCACAGAGCTCATTGGTAAGACAAGCTAGTGCTGCTCCAAAGGAGAAAGGGCTTTAAAAGAGGGCAGAGGAAATTTTTGGAGGAAGAACAAGATGCTAGAAGAATTCTGACAACCTTCCCCCAACTCCCTAGATGGGAGCTGGTGAATAAACAGCCTCATGCTCTCCAGAGAGAACCAAATTCTGTTTGCTTGTCTGGAACCTGTTACTATAACCAGGTTCCAGAGATATATTGTAATGGGACTTGAATTCGGTGTTTAGCAGACATCTGAAGTTTTAAATTATAAGCAAGGCCTTGGTCGGGTTGCTCAATTGGTTGGAGTGCCGTCCTGGTGGGTTCAATTCCTGGTCAGGGCATATACCCAGGTTGTGGATCCCCAATCAGGACACGTATGGGAGACAACCGATAGATGTTTCTCTCTCATATCGATGTTTCTCTCTCTTTCTCTCTCTCTCTCTCTCTCTCTCTCTCTCTCTCTCTCTCTCTCAAACGCAATTAAAATGTAATTAATTAATTAACTAATTAATAGCATGAATTTTACTATACTTTTACTTGAAGTTTGGTGGGACTAGCTGGGCTCAGGTCCAGAAGGAAATCTTGCTGTTAGAATTGCTTTGGGACCAGCACAAACTTGAGACTTGGAGATGCTCTGTTGAGACTCTCGTGGTTGTCACCTGTATTATTACAGGTGCCTCTTAACCAGTCTCCCTGATGTCAGCTCCACTTCATATCCATCTACCAACTACTCTGCTATTATCTTTCTAAAATACAACCCCCAGCACCTTTGCATGGCTCATAAGGTCCCTCCCAATACAACCTTCCATCCTTTACTCCAGCCTTAGTCCTTACCACCGCTCGTTAGCTCCTCTCTAGGACAGCAGAGAGATGGCTTTCCCAAACAAGCCAGCCCCTTCGTGTCAACCTGCCTCATGTCTTAAAACCTTCTCTGCCTAGAATGTTCTTCTTCCCTCTCTCTTCTCTGACAGGTAAGAATCCACTGATGTACTAGTAAATTGGGTCTTCTAAAAATTATTAAATAAGTCCTGATTTGTAGCATGTGCCAATTTCTATAGAGTAAACACTTCCAACATGACTGATTTCAAGCTACCAACATTGTTTGTTCTAGGTAGCAAAAGTATGGGTGATTTATTCTTCTGCTTACTGTCCTATAGTGACTTCAATAGTGCCCTCCCAAAATTCATGTACACTCGGAACCTCAGAATATGACCTTATTTGGAGAAAGAATCTTTGCAGATGTAATTAAAGATCTTGAGATAAAATCATCTTGAATTTAAGGTGAGTCCAAAATCCAATGACTGATTGCAGCAACTAGGAAGCTAGGAGAGAGACATCAGATGGTTTTCCCTCAGAGACTCCAGAAGAATGGCTCTCAACCTTCTGGCCCTTTAAATACAGTTCCTCATGTTGTGACCCAACCATAAAATTATTTTCGTTGCTACTTCATAACTGTAATGTTGTTACTGTTATGAATCATAATGTAAATATCTGATATGCAGGATGGTCTTAGGCGACCCCTGTGAAAGGGTCGTTTGACTGCCAAAGGGGTCGCGACCCACAGGTTGAGAACCGCTGCTCCAGAAGGAACCAAGTCTGTAACACCTTGATTTTGGACGTCTGGCCTCCTAAACTATGAGAGAATAAATGTCTGTTGCTTTAGGCCAGTTTTGTGGTTGTTACAGCAGCTCTAGGACTAATACAGTCGCATATTTCAAAATTTTCTATATAAATTATGTACTCTAACATAAACAAGTCTATAGCTTTTCTTCTCCCTATCTGTTAAATATTATGTCCTTGTCTGCCTTCCCAACCTCAGGGCCTGTCCCCCTCACCTCAGTATTCACTCTTCTCTAGTTCAATTCCACTGACATGCCACATCTTCACATATTCTGTCCCACAGATCTGGCCTCATGAGCACGTGACCATTGCAGTCACACAGGGCTTCGCACTCAGAGGGCCCCATGCTTACAATTTAACACTCTGATCGCTGACTTGACATTCTTAATAATTATGTCTTTGAACCTGTAAGTAAAGTCCAATGGGATGTGCACCAGGAGCTTGAAGCCTCAGCCCATGTGTGGTCCCACTCCCACCACTTCCCTGGGATGAGTTCTTGGCCACCTGGTCCCTGACCTGGGAGTCCAATATCACCCTTCCCATGCCATGGGACACAGAACAAGGAGACCAAGGGTGCACTGACTTGCTGTGAGTTCCTCAGGCTAGAATTGACACCTCTGACTCTCCATGACAGCTTCTGCCCTCTGCCTGGGCAACAACTGGGTCACTCCTCCATTGCCCTCCAGCCCCAGCCAGGGCCTGCATGAGTGGGGAGGGTCAAGATGGGCATGCTCCCTATAGGATGCAGTGGCAGCCATCCCTGCCCTGGCTAGCAGTGCCCTGGTGACGGTCTTTGGCAAGTGACTAGGTGGGGCCTCTCACCCACCCCTGATCCAGGTTCCACGCATGTCCCTGCACAGAGGTTGCAATCTCTTGGAGTCGCCCATCAGACATGGGTTGGGACATTGGGCCTCACAGTTTCGCTTTGTACCAGGCCCCACAAATTATGTAGCTGACTCTCCTGTTTCCTCTACCTAAGATGCCCTTTATCTCTTCTCCACTGTTTAGCACAAAACAATGTAGTAACTATCATTTATTGAGCTGATATGCTGAGCACTTCATTTTTTTTTATGTTGAGCACTTTAAACTGTAAGGAAGATGAGACATACAGAGATGGCTGTAATTCCAGGTAGTGTGGTGCAGAGTAAATGCAGGTGAAGTGGGGATGGCATCCGGGTGAGGGATCTGAAGGTCAGAGGTGTCAGATCTGGCCCCGAGGTAACTCACAGCAATTCAATGCACCCTTGGTCTCCTGTTCTGTGGGAGGCCCAGGTAGAAGGCTCTGTCCTTTGATAATGGGAACAAGCAGGGACAGCCACAGAGTCTGGAGAACCAGCAGAGAACACATTGTAACACTCAGAACTAGATGACTCAGTGCCTTATGAGGACCTCTTTTGGGTTATTTCCAGATCTTTTTAACCCAAACTGAGAGGCAACTAGATTTGAGCAAGCACTGTGAAGGTGGTCCCTCACAGCCACTTCTCTGGCTGTAAAGAAAATCCCAACTAATCATTCAGAGGCAAGTCCTCACCTCACTGCCACTATGTCAGAGAAGAGGACTTCTGGGACTTGGAGAACCAACCTGGGGGACCAGACACCAGAGGATGGGCCAATAGATAATCACGGGCACTGTCTCTGTTTTGCTAGCTCACTGGGGGCAGAGAGCATTGTCCCTACTTGGGAACACTTTAGATCAGTGGTTTTCAGGCTTTAACATGCATCAAAATCACCTGGCAGGCTTATTAAAATAGAGCTGGGCTCTACCCTAGATTTTCTTAAATATATATATATATATATATATATATATATATTTAAAATTTATTTCGGAAAGGAAGGGAGAAGAGATAGAAACATCAATGATGAGAGAGAATCATTGATTGGCTGCCTCCTGCACACCCCACACTGGGGGTCAAGCCCGCAACTCAGGTACGTGCCCTGACTAGGAATCAAACCATAAACCCCTGGTTCATAGGTCAACACTCAACCACTGAGCCATGCCTGGCCAGGCTACCCCAGATTTCCTAATACAATACATCAAGGATTGGGTCTGAAATTTTGCATTTCTAACAAGTTCCCAGGTGAGGTCAATGTTGCTAGTCTGGTCAACACACTTTGAGAGCCCAGGCTTTAAACCCAGAGCAGAGGAGTTCGGTGGTGCAGCGCCCCTGGGTGAGGGTGGGGGGAAGTGGGGGGGGGGGGAGAAGAGAAAAGAAAGAACAGAGCAGAGCAGTTCAATAGCCTTTTATCAAAGGACTCCACAAACAACACTCCATTATTGCTGGCATCGAACTCCCGCCCCATCTACCACTTCCCCACATACCCCACCTTCCAGCCACACCTGACCTCCTGTGGTCTCCCCAAACCTTCCCCACTATGTCACATGTCCATGACTTTGTTATTTTTTAATGCAGAACCCTATAAAAATAAAATAAGAATCAACTCTAATTATAACCTATCCAGAGATAGCTGTCACTGACATTTGGGTGTGCCTGGTAAGAACTGAATGAGTTGCCTGCAAGTTACGTTGGAGGAAAGCTTGCAAATAAATCTCTCAAGTGCCTGCTTTTAAATATTGGAGTGTGAAGCAGCAGCCCCCTCACCTCAGGAAGGAGGAGTTCTCTCGTGTACAAGGATTGCCCTCTTAATGAAAGTTTCCCAATTCAGGGAATAATGTCTTGTTTTTGTATAGCAATTTACAAAGCACTTTGGCATATGTTGTCTTATTTGGGTTAAGTGTTTGCTGAATGAGGGCCCAGGACTTGCTCAAGTTCTAATCAACAGAATCAAGACTGGAATCCTGGTCTCTGGCTCCAGGCTCTGCCTTCCCAAGGGGTGTGGTTTTCCTACCATGGCCTCATCATTGTTACCACAACATGGTTGACCACTTCCTGAGATGGTCTCTTGACAAAAGCAAGCACACTGTCTGCCGCTTCCAGCAGCTTTTTCTTTTGTAGTGGTGTACCCTCCCCCACTCTGTCCCCACTTGCCCCTGCAAGTGCCGAGGTCAGGGAACTGAATGAGCTAGGAAAACAGGGTTCTAAATCTCACTGCAGTGACTACATGCATGTCCTCTATTTCCAGCTCAGGTCACCTCTCATCTGTCTGCCTGCAGAATCGATTTCAACCTGACCCGTCTAGGACCCCCTACTTGAGCTTTCCCTGACATGCCCTGGGATGGCATCAGGCAGTAAGGATCAGATCCTCAGACCTGTTTTAGTTCTGGCTGAACTGGCTCCCAGACCTCTGAGCACTGGCTCTCTGGCTCTCTTACCAGTCTCTTCAGCAGCCTCGGCTACATTCCTACTTCATTCTTCCTCCTTTCCTTTTCTTTCCTTCTTCCCCCTACTCATTCTTTTTAGTCACTGGATCCTGCCTTCATCACTTACGTGGGTTTGCCCAACAGGTGCTTTGGGTCCATAGCTAGTTCAAGTCCAAAAAGCAAGTACAAGATTCACTGGTCTCAAACAGCAACAGGGAGCTCTACCCCAGCCCCACTAAAGAATAAGAAGCTGGAGGGAGGCCAATGGGCAGCATCTTCCCAGGGCCCAGTATGCGCAGAGTCCTGAAGGTTCTGCAGTAGGAGAAGCAGGGAGTGGAGGAAGTGCATGTTAGGAGAGAACTAGAATAGAGAGTCTGATGGGGCAAGATCAGGCTAGCCCTGGTCGGTTGCTTAGTGGTTGGAGCCTTGGCCCTCTTACTGAAGGGTTGAGGTTTCGATTCCAGTCAGGGGCACGTACCTTGGTTGTAAACTCAATCCCCAGCCCCAGTTGGGGTTCGTGCAGGAGGCAACCAGAGGATGTGTCTCTCTCATATCAATGTTTCTTTCTCTCTGTCTCTCTCCTTCCCTTCTACTCTCTCTAAAAATCAATGGGGGGAAAATGTCTGCAGTGAGGATTAACAAAAAAAGATCAGGCTAGATTTAGGCAGAGGCTGGATCACTCAGGGTCTTAAAGGTTCTGTTAAAGAGCCTGGATTATACTCTGTTCAAATTTCCTCTTTAGTGAACTAGGAGGCAGGGAGATATTCTATACTATCAGCATGCATGGCTTTCAGCAAAGCCACTCTGTGATTGCCACTTGTAGTAGTAGTAGTAGTAAATATATATATATGCCTAAGCAACCATTGCCACTGCACGACTACAACAACCGATCAACCAGTTGCTATGACACGCACTGACCACCAGGGGACAGATGCTCAATGCAGGAGTTGCCCCCTGGTGGTCAGTGTGCTCCCACAGCCAACCTCCTGAAGCCCTTCCCCCTAGCTGGCCACCCCCTCCATCCCCCCCCACATAGGCCCCAATCGGGGTGAGGGGCCAGCTAGCCAATCTCCCGGGGTCCCTCCCGCTAGCTGGCCAGCCCCCCCAATCAATAGGCCTCAATCACCAGCCGGGCCAAGGGACCCCACCCGTGCATGAATTCGTGTACCAGGCCTCTAGTAATAATAATAATAATAGCAATAATGACAAAGATAACTAGCATTTATTATCTATTTTGTTTCTGCCATCACGCTTAGAAATGGATTCATTTTCAGCATGTATTTGACCACATCTTTGCCTCTGAGACTGAAACCAGAAAATAGTAAAGATCAGAGGCTCTGAGCAATACTCCTGTATTTAGAACTTGTGACTTACAGCCACCTTCAGGGTGAGGAACAATCAGGCAGATTGGAGACTAGTTTCAAGAAAGTTAATTCTGGCATATTTTAGCCCCAATACTGTAGGCTTTATTTTATTTACTTTAAATATATTGACATGGAACCACTTAGGGATATGTAGCTAAATACTCTCCTGCTCTTGAGAATTGAAAGGAACGCACTAAAGGCAGCCATTCTGGTCTACGCTACTGATCGAATGCTATCATCTTTTACCAAGAGACGTCTTAACAGATCAGCCCAATTCCTAATTGTCAGAAAGCATGACCCAAGACCAACCACTGTAGAATCAGCATAGTCATCATGGCTTTAGTCCTACAACATTTGATTGGCTCATTTTCAACAATTTTATTCAGTAAGTTTTATCATTTAGTTATTCAATATTTTTCAACTGGGAGCAATTTTGCCCCCCAGGGGACACTTAACAATGTCTAGTAACATTTTTGGTTGTCACAACTAGAGGAGTAAGGAGTGGCAGGGTGTGCAGAGGATGCTACAGGCGTCTAGTATGTAGAAGCTGGCTGGAGAAGCTACTAGCATCCTGTAATGCACTGGACAGCCTCCATGCCAAAGAGTTATCTGGCCCAAAATAGGAAGAGCGCCAAGGCTGAGAATCCCTGAGTCACAGGGAAATACTATTTTAAGGTGACTATATTTTTGGCCCTAGCTGGAGCGACGGCCCACAGATTGAAGATTCTGATCAAGGGCACGTAACTCAGTTGCAGGCTCGATCCCCCACCCAGGTCTGGTCGCGTGTAGGAGGCAACCAATCAGTGTGTCTTTCTCACATCAATGTTTCTCTCTCTGTCTCTTCCACTCTCTCAAAAAATCAATGGAAAAATATCCTCAGTGAGGATTAAAAAACAAGCAAACAAAAAAGATGACTATATTTTTGGAAGATTCCGTAGGAGACTATATTGCTTAATACTCTAAATTCCCTGGATTCTTGGTTGATGATTTTTTTATGGCCATGTTGAGAAATTGGTCACAACTCTTTGAAGTTTTTCCAGAAAAACATATGTTACAATCATGCTTTTGAATGAAGAACATTTGAAGCTTCTACCTGCTCGTACTGGACACACCCAGAGTAGTTTTGGGGGCAGACTCTTGGCCCTCTGTGTATACTGGTTAGTGTCTTTAACTTTCACAGAAGAATGTCCTCTCTACACCCTGTGTGGTTCAAGAACCACCCTTCGCCAGCATCACTATCTACACTCAAGTTCTTGCCCAAGAACATCGCTGTAGCAGGGAGAGCTAGCAACCCAACACAGACTAACACTCCATTTCACAGGCGAGCATCATTATCAGGCAGTGGCCGGCTTCTTTCTCAGTACAACCCCCACCGACCCCTTGGCATATAAACCCCTTTGTGTGTCACTTCTGGGCTGATATGGTTGAGAAGCAGGCTCACCATCACCTCGTCTTCCCGCATCTGCTAATGGGAGTGGAACCGCAAGGTGAATGGAGCCCAGGTCCCTGAGTTACCCTCTGGAAGTGAGCAGCCCACCCGTCAAGGAGACCTGCTTGGACGTTACACGAGCACAAATACACTCAGGCTAAGCCACTGAGATTTTGAGGTTTGTCTGTTACAATAGTTAATGTTACCCAACCTAACCTCAAACACTTCACCACCCACTTTCTTAATCGGTTATAAAAATCACTGTTTATAGAAGATCATCTGAAGCTAGGGTCAGCAAACCATGGTGTGTGGGCCAAACCCCGCCTGCTGCCTGTTTCTGTATGGCTGCAGTCCACAGCGAGGAATGATTTTTACAGCTTTAAATAGCTCGAGAAAAAAGACTAGAGAGAATAACATTGTGTGACACATGAACATTATGAAAATTCTAATTTTAGTGTCCCTTAAAAAAGTTTTATTGAGCCCCAGCTACACTGGTTGCAGGCACATCCCCAGTAGGGGGTGTGAAGGAGGCAGCTGATCAATCTTTCTCTGTCGTTGATGTTTCTAACTCTCTATCCCTCTCCCTTCCACTCTGTAAAAAAATTAATAATATATATATATATATATATATATATATATATATATATATATATATTTTTTTTTTTTTTTAAAAGACACCATAATAATAGCAAACCACTATATAGCTCTTACTATGTGCCAGAGACTGTTCTGGGCACATCACAGATATTAATTCATCTAAACCTCCAAACAATCCTTTGAGGGAGTTACTTTTACTATCATTCCCTTTTTCAGATGCACAAACCAAGGCTCCGAATGGTTAGGTAGCCTACACAGGGTCTCCCAGCTAGTCCATATCAGAATATGAACACCAGCACCTGGTTTGGAGTCTTTTTTTAACCAATACATTTTACTATATCTCTGCAGAGATAAATGGCTTTGGCTTGATTTTATTTATTCATTTACTAAGTCAATAAATATTTATTGAGTATTTACTATGTGCTGGATAGTTGGCTGGGCCCTGTGGATTTGGTGGTGAGTGTATCCCCACTGTCCCTGCCTCCATGGATATGGTCCCTGCTACCATAGACTCATGTACATTCTCATATCTAATAGCATTTATATTGTCTTGGATTTTCAATGTACAGAATGCTTTGAAAAACAATAGTGTACAAGTAGCGTAATAACTACCATTTATTAAGCGCATACCATATGCCAGGCATTGAGCTTGTTTCTGCAAGTTCCTCACTTTCTAGTTCCCCACAAGCAACACCAACCTACCCCACCCCGCCATGCCTCAGCCAGCCTTCCACAGCTCACCACTGGGGCCCTTTAACCACCTTCCTGCTCAGGACCAGCTCAGATCCACCGTAATTTCTGTGTTCATTATTGTTTGGAAAAAGTAGGGCGTTTGGGGTAGGACCCCTATTGGTCCCAGAAGTTGGAAGCTGTCATTATACTAGAATTAAGTTGAATGATCCTTTCCTTTATCTGAAAAAAGACTGGAATTTATTAAAGAAGGGTTTTGGTTTTTTTTAAGTATTTACTAACCAATTTTATGAAGAAACTTTAAAAATCTTATTGCTGTTATTACTAGTTACCTACACCACACCAAAAAAAATGTTTACAGAAATCAAAACAAAAGAACAGTTTTTATTTCAAATTAGCCCTTCACCAAACTGTTTACAACTGAGGTCATGATGTCTTCCACCAAATGCATTATTCCTCCTATATTCTCTATCTTGTTTAATGGCCTCCTCATCAAACTGGATCCCAAGGAGTATCCTCCCCTACTCCCCTCCTTAGTCCACCTTTCTCTCCACACTCAATTAATCCTTGTCTTTGCCTGTCAGTTTGGGGCACCATATCAATGGCCAGAGCCTGCTGTGTCCACATCAAGCTCCAGGACGACCCCAACTGAGACCAGCTCCAAAAGCTAATGCTGAGATTGTAAAAGGAAAAAAGTGATTCTTAAGAAACAAATTCTTCCTTCTGCTTTATCTTCAGCCAATCAGGATCCTGGGAGAATCTTGTTCAAAATGCTTTGGGGAAGAAAGGTGTGTAATTAAGTCTTATCTGTCATCTTAGCTAAATGTTTACAAAGCTCAAATTAAAATTCGGAGGTGGAACACATTCATTTTCCAAACAGGGGGGATGCCAGGCTGCTCACATAGCATGTTTATCCCTCTCTCCGCAGAGCCAAGTCCTCTTCTGGGTGGTTAATCCCCAGAGGGCTGAGACTGCCCCGTGAAAGCCACTTGGCAACAGGTGCAACCACCAGTCTCTGGGAAGACTGGAGGCAACTAAGGACCTGACCTGGGGTTGGATGAGTAGAGGATGTGGGATAGGATTGCATTAAAGGCAGAGAACTGTTTTTGTTGTTGTTAATCCTCACCTGAGGATATTTTTTCCCATTGATTTTTAGAGACAGTGGAAGGGAAGGGGAGAGACAAAGAGAGAAACATAGATGTGAGAGAGACCCCAATTGGTTGCCTCCTGTGTTCGCTCCCACCAGGGATCGAGCCTGCAACCAAGCTGCATGCCCTTGATTGCAATTGAACCCTTGATTCTTCAGTCCTCAGGCTGATGCTCTAACTACTTAGCAACCAGCTGGGGCCAGAGAATTTTTTTTTTTTTAATAATTGAGTTCATAGATAAATTCCCAGAAGTGGAATTGCTGGGTCATAAGGAGGTGGGTGGAGCTGGAAGAGGGTATAGAGAGGATAAATGGTAATGGGGAAAAAATAAAATAAAATAAAATAAAATAAAATAAAATAAAATAAAATAAAATAAAATAAAAAAATAATAAATCTTGGGGAGAAACTAAGATGGCGGCATAGGTAAACACCGGGAAATTGCCGCCTCACACAACAATTGAAAATTACCGCAAAGGACAGAGCAAACATCATCCAGAACAACAGGAAGGCTGGCTGAGTGTAAATTCTACAACTAGAAGGAAAGAAAAGCACGCTGAGAGCCAGAGGCGCTGCGGAGGTGAAGTGCAGAGGTACGGCGGCTCGTGCGCGCGAGGAAAGGGGGTGGCACCTGAGGACGCGGCTGTCTTTTTGAATCACAAACTCCCGACTGCTCTGAACTCCGGTTCCGGGAAGTCTCTGGGGACCCAGGACTCATACAGGGAGAAGCTGGTCTGTCCAGCAGCGGGCGAACTTGAAGGCGGCTTTCCCTCAGAGGTGCTTGCAGCAATTAGCGGGTCACTGAGACCCGCGACTCCGGGCGGAGAATCAGCCATAGCTCCTTGATCCGCCCTTTGATTCCCTGAGACCCTGCCCCACCCAGGCTGCGCCAGAGGCTTTTGAATGTGAATGTACCTAACTGCAGCCGAGCCAGGCAGACCCAGAACTTCCAAGAGAAGGCCCAAGGCCCCGCAGCAACTTGCATTGCTTCACAGCTGAGCCTCTTCATGGCTCCTGCTGTGTGGCCTCAGGCAGAGGCTGAATTAGCACCTCCTTAGATCCAGGAGCCACTGTACCCAGTGGTCAGAGGGGGACCATCCAGATTGCACCTCCTCAGATCCATAAGGGACACACTCAGGGAGCAGACTCAGTGAGCACCAAAGCCCCACTGAAGCAAGTCTTGCCCCAGAAGGGTGTCTTCAGCACAGAAGTTCTCCCACTTTAGACACAGCTGATTCTCACAGCCAATTGGCCTGGAGGTCAATTCCTCCCAGTGATCCTACAACAACCAAGGCACCAAGAGTGCACCAAGAGTGTCCACCCCAGGTAACTGGGGAGGCTGAGCTATTGGGCCCTACAGGACACCTGGAGCGCAGGGCCACTCTATCAACACAGGGAAGCTGCCAAAATGCGGAGACAAAGAAACAGGTCACAAATGGCAGAAATGGAGGAAAGCAAACGATTGGATATAGAGTTCAAGGCCACGTTTATAAGGTTTTTCAAGAATTTTATGGAAACCGCCGATAAATTTAATGAATCCCTCAATAAGTATAGTGAGACCATGGAGGACATGAAAAAGGACCAACTAGAAATTAAGCATACACTGACTGAAATAAAGAATAATTTACAGAGATCCAGCAGCAGACAAGAGGATCCCAAGAATCAAGTCAAAGATTTGAAATACAAAGAAACAAAAAATACCCAACCGAAAAAGAAAAAAGAAAAGAGATTCCAAAAATATGAAGATAGTGTAAGGAATCTCTGGGACAACTTCAAGCGTACCAACATCAGAATTATAGGGGTACCAGAAGGAGAGAGAGGGCAAGATATTGAAAACCTTTTTGAAGAAATAATGACAGAAAACTTCCCCTACCTGGTGAAAGAAATGGACTTACAAGTCCAGGAAGCGCAGAGAACCCCAAACAAAAGGAATCCAAAGAGGACCACACCAAGACACATCATAATTAAAATGCCAAGAGCAAAAGACAAAGAGAGAATCTTAAAAGCAGCAAGAGAAAGACAGTCAGTTACCTACAAGGGAGTACCCATACGACTGTCAGCTGATTTCTCAACAGAAACCATGCAGGCCAGAAGACAGTGACAAGAAATATTCAAAGTGATGAATAGCAAGAACCTGCAACCAAGATTACTTTATCCAGCAAAGCTATCATTCAGAATAGAAGGTCAGAGAAAGAGCTTCACGGATAAGAAAAAGCTAAAGGACTTCATCACCACCAAACCAGCATTATATGAAATGCTGAAAGGTATTCTTTAAGAAGAGGAAGAAGAAAAAGGAACTCTTACCATTTGCCACAGCATGGATGGAACTGGAGAGTGGATAAATACCACATGATCTCACTCATTTGTGGAATATAATGAACAACATAAACTGATGAACAAGGACTGATCCAGAGATGGAGAGGCATTGATTGGACTGTCGGGACTTGGAGGGAAGGTAGGGGAGGGTGGGGGTAAGGGGGAAAGATCAACCAAAGGACTTATATGCAAGCATATAGGCCTAATCAATGGACATGGACAAGGGGGGGGTGAGGGCATGAGCTGGGGGGGGGGAGTAGAGGGTAACGTGGGGACAAGGACACATATGTAATATCTTAATCAATAAAAAATATATTAAAAAAATAATAATAATAATAAATCTTCTATGTGGATAATTATATCACCTACATGTTATGCTAGTTTGTCTTTTCCCTATTGCTGATGTGCCAAATCCATTGTGGTGCTTTTGTAAATAAAGTTTTATTGATACAAAAATAAACAAACTAACAAATAAATAAATAAATAATTTCACTTCCTCTTTAACCTCCTGTGATGACTTCTGTTCTCACCACTCTCCAAAATTACCCTCACCAAGTCACGACTGACCACTTGCTTACCTCCTCCCAACTTGGGCTCCTGAGCGTTCAGGCCCCCTTTTCCTTGAACTTTCCTTCTTAATTGGTTCTCCTAGAGATGCCTCTTCACCTCTCCATTCCCTCCTCTAGATCTGCTGGAGGCTCCACTTTCTCCTCTCATCCTCTAAATGCCAATATTTGCCAAGGATCAGTCCCTGGGTCTTCACTTGTCTCTCTCCACACCTGCTCCCTCAAAGAGACCACCACCTCTACCCTAATTGGCCCCAACACTGTCTCCTCCAGGTGAACCATTCACAGATACTGTCAGCACCTCTACCTCTAAAAACTCTCCTCAGTTTCTGTGCCTTTCTCAAGAGCTGTGCTACTGTTTTACGATCCAAGATCAAAACTGAAGGGTCCTCTCTGTCTCTTCACTCTTCCTTGTCCTCCTTATTCATCAGACCCCAAGTTTGTCCACTTGCCTAGCTAAAACCCATCACTGTTTCCATTGACACCCCGCTAAAATGGGACTTCAACATATGCCTACATGAAGACCTTAGCTTCCTAACTGGTCTCTTTCATCACAATTCTGAGTGCTGTTTCTGGGCTCTATGAAAGGGCCATATTTGGAAGGAGTTCCAAATGAGTCATTTAGAGTCATTCTGATCACTTCAACTTTGGATTCACAGCCTTTTAAGTCATATGCTAAGAATGAACTCACCTTTCATCCATCCCTGTCCCAGTGATATATTTGGATATTGGATTAATCTTCTTGTTGATAATTTAAAGTTCTAGACAAAACTTTTAAAAAAAAATTTTGAAGACACTGGAGGACATTGATGAACAGGCAGAGACTGTAGAGGATTTGACCTTTAAAGAAGAAAAAAGTGTTGAATAAGATCCCTATTTATCCTATGTGTCCCCTAAGGATTGTACTGTGTGGTGTATGGGAATAGAGTTCAAGTAGAAAGCATCAGTCTTGCTGGGCTAAGGAGTCAGAGGTCAGAGTTTTGAAAAGCAGTTGGGCATTGAAGGTGAAAATCCTGGAAAGAAGGGAGTCATAGAGGAGGAACCCCAAAATCTATGTGCAAAACTCCCTCATATCCTTGTATGACTTTGAACTAACCATGTTCAGGGAAAGAATCCAAGCAAACCAGCAGAAAGCAATGACTGAGTGGCTAAATGTCTATGCAGATATTTTAAGAGTTGTCTAATATTGCCAAAACCGGTTTGGCTCAGTGGATAGAGCGTCGGCCTGCGGACTGAAAGGTCCCGGGTTCCATTCCGGTCAAGGGCATGTACCTGGGTTGTGGGCACATCCCCAGTAGGAGGTGTGCAGGAGACGGCTGATCGATGTTTCTCTCCCATCGATGTTTCTAACTCTCTATCTCTCTCTCCCTTCCTCTCTGTGAAAAATCAATAAAATATATTTAAAAAAAAAAAAAGAGTTGTCTAATATTGAGGAGATTGAGTTTTAAGTTCAAGTTTGAACTTCAAACAAATTTAGAGGGCCTTACTTTTCCAGTAAAATCCCATAAGCACCATATTTTAGGAATAAGAAATATATCCCAAGACTAAGGGCTAACCCTTAGGATTAGGGGGAAAATAGCCCTGTCATAATAGGACCAAAATGAAGCCTTTATAATAACTGAGTGTTCCACCAGTAATTTAACTGCTATGTAGGACAAAACTCAACTCTCTTTGGAGTAAGATAGCTAAATCCAGCACTTCTGCAATGTAATATCCAATGCTGAATATATTACAAAAAATTATCAGACTAATGAAGAAGCAGGAGATTGTGACCAAGAGTCAAGAGAAAACAGTAAATGGACACAGATATATTGGCAACCCATATGTTGGAATTAAAAGACAGGATTCTAAAATAACAATGATAACTATAATAAAGCATCTCTGAGTAGATATGATGGATGAAAGAATGGGAAGTTTCAGGAGAGAGATGAAAATTATTAAAAAACTAGAGGCCCGGTGCATGAAAACTCAGCCCAGCCTGCACCCTCTAGCAGTCCAGGATACCTTGGGGGATGTCCACCTGCCGGTTTAGGCCAGGCCTAAGCCATTAGTTAGACATCCTGGCAGTCAGCCATCCCTCTGGAAGACCGGGAGCCCTCAGGAGATGTCCGACATCCTTAGCACTGCCACAGAGGTGGGAGAGGCTCCCGCCACCACTGCTGTGCTGGCCAGCCATGAGCTGGCTTCTGGCTGAACATCGCTCATTTGCATATTATCCTTTTATTATATAGGAGGATAACCAAAGTTTTCTTTCTTTGTGAGATAGTAAGAAGTCTAACACATAGGCAATTGAAAACCCAGAAAGATATGAGAGAGAATTGAGCAGAAAGGTTTGAAAAATTATAGACAAAATTTTTTCTAAGTTTTATTAAAAACATCAATTTACAGGCCCAAGAAGCTCAGCAAACCTTAAGTATGGTAAATGCAAAAGAAAAAACAACTGTATTAGCAGTTAAATTTCTAAAAACCACAGAGAAAGAGAAAATCTTAAAAGCTGAAAAAGGGGAGAAAACATTACATCAGAGACAATCAATGATAAGAATGACAACTACTTTCTTTCCAGAAATGATAAGAGGCCAGAAGTCCATAGAATGATATCTGTAAAGTATTGAAAGAATAACACTGTCAAACTAGAATTCTATTTCCAGTGACAATATCCTTCAAAATTTAAGGTGGAATAAAGATATTTCAGGTAAATAAAAACTGAACTTATCATCAGTAAATTCACACATGAGAAATCTTAAAGGAAGTTCTTCAGGCAATAGGGAAATGATATCATATGAAAATTCAGATCTACAGGAAGTTATGAAGATCACCAAAAATGGTAAATGTATATAAAAAAAATTAAATCTTTTTTCGTTTATTAAATTATTAAAAGATAATCAACTGTTTAAAACAAAAATAACAATCTGTTATGAGGTACCTACCTTTGTGGAAGTAAAATATATAATTATATCCAAGTACCTACTGTTTTTCTTTCCTGCTACCTAGCTATCCCTAAAGGATGAAGAAGGGCCCTTCAAATTGGCCACCTCGCCCACCAGTGTGGGTCAGTGATTGAGCATCAACCTATGAACCATGAGGTCACTATTGGATTCTCAGTCGGGGCGCATGCGCAGGTTGCGGGTTCGGTCACTAGTGTAGAACATGCAGGAGCAGCCAATCCATGATTCTCTCTCATCATTGGTGTGTCTATCTCTCTCTCCCTCTCCCTTACTCTCTGAAATCAATACAAATATTTTTTAAATAATAAAAATTTAAAAGTTGGCCACCTCAAGAACCTCAAATCAACTGCACAATGACTATTAATACTCTCTTTGGTTAAGAAGAAACTTCCTTCCCAAATTCTGTCCCCTTTGCAGGCCTCCTGATGTCTCCCAGGGCCTAGCCCACCCTGCAGTTATGTAAGGTTCCTAAGATTTTGTTCGTTCTCCGTAGAAGAGCCCATTGATTCTATTCAGGAACCAGGCAATGAAAACCTCTTCTTTCCAAGGCCTCCACATTTTGCTTCTTCTTTTTGAATAATTTCCTCTTCTCTTTTCTAGTTAATCCTTATTCATCCTTTGGATCTCAGCTCAACTATCATTTCCTCAGGGAAGCTCTCACTGATCTCTCCTCCATTCCCTTCACACCGCATGTCTGTGTGCATGCCTGCATGTCATGCACGGTCTCTCAGTTCCTCTGGGCAAGGCATCACCGTAGTCATTCCCCCAGAACCCAGAGGCTGAGCCCACAGAACCACTACTGGATTCAAGGAATGCATACCTACCTGCCTTTCAGGATGTTCATCTCTTCCGAGCTCTTTGGACCTTCTTGATGTTGATTGACCTCCAGTCCGAACTTCTCATCACCAACTGTGAAATTCTTCCTGCCAGGGCCACCTTCTTTCCCTCAATTCATCCAGTTTGCTGGTCATAGCCAACCTTATTCTGCTGCACCCTTTAGCCAATAAATGCCGTGTTATGTCCATGTAAAACTGAGCCTTGGGGAATGCCCATACTTAGAGGCAGGAGAAAGGCAAGAAGGTATTTCAGGCCAGGCAGGGTTAAGAACCCATCCTAGGCATTACTATGGTACTTTCATAGCATTCATGACATTATATTATCTTTGGCCTATAACCCTGTTCTTCATTGTATCCAGTGCCTAGCACAGAGTCTGGCTGCATATATGCATTCAATCAATATTTGTTGAATAATGAATAGTAAAAATTTGAAGAGTTCAAAAAGACCCAGGGGAAATGGACTTACTAAAGTGAAGGAAAGAAAGTTTTGAGAAAGTATTAGGAATTCTATTCTCCCCCTCCCCCAAAGCCCCCTCCCCCAAAACCCCCACCCCCAACCCCACCCCACCCCTGCAGCACTGGTGTGGCAGTTGGTTGGTCACAGTCACCCAGGAAAGGCTGGATGAGTGCCTGTCCATTCCTGATGCCAAAGTACATCCTTGAAGTCATGCCTGCCCAAGAGGGTTTCAATGATCGTCAATTTTTTTTGTACTAAAAGACATTACATAATGAGGCAAGTGGCATTACTGCCATTAAGGCCTGGGATTAATCAGATAACATACTCTTAGTATATTCTCTGCAATTATCTGAGTGTACTTGACATTTACCTCTAATTCAGTGGTTCACAGTCCTGGTGTGACTGCTCTCACGGTGTCTCTAATTATTGCAAGTGTATCACCAGGCTCTCCAAATGATTCACCTTAATGCAGATTCCCAGTCCCACCCCAGACATATTTAATAGGACTCCCTGGAATTGAGCCTAGAAACCTGCCTTTTTCCTAAAGATTCTCAGATGACTCCGACACAACACTTTGGAATCATTGCTCTATTTCAGTCCTCTTGTTTTCTGGATGAGCAAACCGAGGCAGGAGGATGAAAATGACTTGCCTAAGTCACACTGTGCCAGGATTAGGACGAGGATCCAGGCTTCCTGGCTCCAATTCCAATGCTCTTGCAACGACAGTGCACAGCCTCGGAGTCCCCAGACTCCTGCTCCCGCTTCTGGGAAACTGAGCAAGGCTTAATTACAGGAACCCTGCTTTTTCTGGCCTTGCTCCTAAATCCCATGCAGCCTGAGGGGGCAGGGAGAGGGGTGGGCAGTGAGTGTGGTGTAATGTGATCAGCTCTGAGGGGCTTTTTCAGCCACAGAGGCAGAGGCTGGGAGCTGGGACCTGAGCGCTGTCCCACCGGTCTGCTGGGAGCCCCACCTCCCACCAGCTGTTTTCCTATCCAGGCTCCACTCAACCCCTCCCCAACCCATTTGTCAACAACTCGCAGAGATGAGAAAAAGGAAACAGCTATGCACGTGTGTCCTTGGAACAAATGGCAAAGAGAAAGCAACCTAGAGGTTATTACTGGAAAGGCTGCCTGAGCTGTTTCCATAGCAACACGGACATCCCTGCCCTAGCAGCTACGTGCTGCCCGGCATGTGCACTTCCCCAGGTCCTTGGAAAACACTGGACACTTCTCTCTCTCTCTCTCTCTCTCTCTCTCTCTCTCTCTCTCTCTCTCTCTCAGCGTTCAGGAGCGAGTTGTTAATCCTGGTATTTAGATAATGATATCCGAGACATCCGTGGGACCTTGAGCCAGTGGGAGCTGAGGAAACACGTCTGTAGACCGTCCGGGGAGAGACCCAGCACTTGGGCACCTTCACATTCCTCCTGCGACAGGTGCTGGCAGGCAGCCGGAGCTTAAATACTGTTGGATGAATGGCTGGGCACGTGAGTCTCTCGAAGTCCCTTTGCTCCTGGAGGTGCGAGAAAACCAGAGCAGAGCCGGCAGTAGGCCCTTCCCAGCTACGGAGGACGCATATCGATCTCCAAATCGCTTCTGGGAGCCTCCCCTCTGCACTCCTCACACACCAAGTGTCTGCTGGCCTCTCTGAGCTGCAAGCCACCCTGCTAAGTGGATGCAGGGCGGAGGAGGTCATTGTTGGGGGAGAGGGGACATCTGTGATACTTTCAGCAATAAAGATACATTTTTTTAGAAAAAGAGTCAGTAACAGCCCAGCGGGGCGGGGCTCAGTGATTGAATGGTGACCTATGAACCAGGAGGTCACAGTTGGATTCCCTGTCAGGACACATGCCCGGTTCCCGGCTCCATCTCCGGTTCCCGGCTCCATCCCCAGTGTCGGGGGCTGGATCTCCAGCGTGGGGCAGAGGCAGCCGATCAATGATTCTGTCTCATCATGGATGTTTCTAGCTCTCTCTCCTTCTCCCTACCTCTCTAAAAATAAAAACATATTTTTTTCTAAAAAAAGAAAAACAGTCAGTGACAAGGTGTTACCCCGCCCAGGGGCACGCTCCCCTCCCTCTTCAGAACCCTCCCCCCACAGCCCCTACCCCTGAAGCACACACACTTTGGGAGGGAGGTATGCAGCGAAGGGTCGCCAAGAGTGGAATTTCAAGCACCAGCCATGAAGCTGTTTTTAGAAAAGGGGAGGGGATGCATACAGTCCTGAAAATTATTGGCCATCATAATCATAGCCTGGAGCATATTGAAAAACATAGATCTTCTTTATCTTCCTTTGAAAGTGGATTTCACATCATTAAGGGGGCATTTTATTGCTGTATGTTTCTCAGGAAAAGCACTGAATGCAAGCTAGTTCCTTGGAAGCCCACAGCATTGCATTACGGCATGCAGTCAATGCATTTTCTTAAGTGGCTTTCATGTTTGGAAATAGCAAACAAGTCTGATGAGCAAGTCGGGTAAATAAGCCGGATAATGCCATTAGGGATAGAAGAGTCCTTGCAGCTTTAATCAAATGATAAAGACTTGGGGTTGGTTGGTTTGTGTGGTTAATGTTTTTATAGGGCCAATGAGTAATTCAGGAAACCAATTTCACATGTGTCCCCGATCAGACACATTCTCAGGCCCTGGGGATGGTGAGAAGGGGGCCTGGGATGGGATGGGGCTCCCTGCCCTGGAGGTGAAAGGGGGTGCAGTCCACTGGGGAGACAAAGAGGCAACCACAGGACATAACGACTTCCCCTCTCCCCACTTGGCCTCAGACCTCATCCCTTCTGAAACCCCCAATCTGCCAGCTCCTCCCCTTCTTCACTCAGTGTCCTTGGGCCCTGGAAACTAGAGCAAACTCAGCCCCACAGCCTGCCACCCCTTAGGGTTCCTGGGGACCTCAAATCTGCCCACTGCTACCTTCAGAGCCTCCCCAGTGCTTGCTCTCACACAGCAGCTGTGGTAAATTTTAACCGCTGGTGTTTGCCTCCGCCCCCAACCCCCCTCCGGGGCCACCATCTCCTCCCTCACTAGCAGCAGATAACTTATCATTTCCTCAGAAAATAAAGGCTGAGCGGCTGGAGCTTCCGGCTCCCACCCCAGTCAAGCCCCGGCCTAGGGAGCGCTCCAGGGCAGTTAGATAGAACTTCCTCCTTCAGAGGTGAAGGGCCTGATGGAGGCTTTGAAACCACAACTCCTGCCAAATGCCTTTCTGAAGATCCTGGTGCAGATGTGGCCCCCAGTCAGACCTGGAAAGGCTCTGGATGGCGGCCGCCACCGAAGTTAAAAGCCGGGAGATTGCGAAGTAGCCACAGGATATCCGACTACTCAGAAGCCATGGACCAGCTGAGTCCACACAACTGCTGCTGGATTCCAGGAATACATACCTACCTGTCTAGTTTTCACCTGCCTGCCAGGATGTTCATCTCTTCTGAGCTCTTTGGACATTCTCGCCCCCAGTTGTGTCTTCCAAGGACCAGTCCTTCCCTTATCTCGGGGAAGGAGATATGCCCAAAGCTAAGGCTTCCCTGGTGATCCTGCTTTCCCTCCCCAAACAACTTTCTTCTGCATCACATAAACATACCCAAGTCTTCCCCCAGCTGTTTAAAAAGGTGAGGGGATTAGCCCAGGAACATATACGCATAACCCATGGACAGACAACAGTGTGCTGATGGTCAGAGGGAGGGGGTTGGGGCTGGGTGGAGGGTGGGCAAAGGGGTAGAAGGTGGGGAACACCTGTATTAGTGTCAGCAATAAATAAAAATAATAATAAAAATAAAATAAAAACAAAGGGAGACAACAACAAACCCTTAACCCTCTGTTCCACCAGATTCCATTTTATAGTGCTCTTTTCCTCCCCAGTGAAAGTTTATTTAGAGAATAAAGAATTATTTGGGAAAGTTTAACATTCACAAGGTTTTTTTTAAAAAAATCAATATTAAGAAAGCACAACCCTAGCTGGTTTGGCTCAGTGGATAGAGCGCCGTCCCGTAAACTGAAGGGTCCCAGGTTCAATTCCAGTCAAGGGCACTTGCCTGGGTTGTGAGCTCGGTCCCAAGTAGGGGGAGTGCAGGCGGCAGCCAATCAATGATTCTCTTTCATCATTGATGTTTCTATCTCTCTCTCCCTCTCCCTTCCTCTCTAAAATCAATAAAAAAAATTTTTTTTAAAGAAAGCACAGAGTGAAAATGTCATTTTCACATTCCAGTCCTCTTCCTAGAGGCCACTTTTCTTACCATTTTCTTACATGCATAGAATTATGTCTATTTTATATCCTTTTTCTGTTTGGTTTTATTTTTTCGGTTGGTTGGTTGGTTGGTTTTTGGTGTTTTTCGTTGTTGTTAATCTTCACCCGAAAATATTTTTTTCATTGATTTTTAGAGCATGTAAGGGAAGGGGAGAGAGAGAGAGAAACTTCAATGTGACAGAGACACATCCATTGGTTGCCTCCCACACTCACCCCAAATGGGGCTGAGGATCTAACCTGCACCCCAGTCCATGCTCTTGACTGGAAATCGAACGTGGCCAAAGCTCCAGTCACTGAGCGACACTGGCCAGGGCTCCTTTCTCTGTTTTAAACTTGCTAAATAGCATAAATAGATCTGCCTTATTTGTTAAACATCTCCCAATGTACTCCAAAGTACACATAATAAACATATCAAAATTTATTTGACAATTCTTCTATTAACAGGTATTTGGATCTATCTTATACTATTTCAAAAACATTGTAGTTAATAATCTTGTACACATGTCAATTTTTTAAAAAATATATTTTTATTGATTTCAGAGAGGAAAAGACTGGGAAAGAGATAGAAACATCAGTGATGAGAGAGAATCATTGATTGGCTGCCTTCTGCACGCCCCTTACTGGGGAATCGAGCCTGCAACCTGGGCATGTGCCCTTGACCAGAATCAAACCCAGGACACTTCAGTCCGCAGGTTGATGCTCTATCCACTGAGCCAAACCAGCTAGGACCACATGTCAATTTTTATATAAATATTTCTGTAAAATAAATTCCTAGATGTGGAATTATGAGATCAAACTGTGTGCACATTGGGAATTTTAATTGCTATTGTCCACCATAGAAAATATATCAATGTATATTATATCTTACTAGAGGCCCAGTGCACAAAATTTGTGCACTGGGGGGTGGGGGGTCCCTCAGCCTAGCCTGTGCCCCCTCGCAGTCCAGGAGCCCTTGGGGGATATCTGGCTGATGGCTTAGGTAGTCAGACATCCATAGCACTGCCACAGAGGTGGGAGAGGCTCCCGCCACTGCCGCTGCATTGAGCATCTTCCCCCTGATGGTCAGTATGCATCATAGCAACTGGACTTTCCGCCATTGGGCTTAAACCCACCAAGGGACCCCACTGGTGCATGATCGAGGCCAGGGAGGGACACAGGAGGTTGGTCAGCTGGGGAGGGACTGCAGGAGGGCTCCAGGGCCTGTCTGGCCCATCTTGCTCAGTCCCAATCAGCTGGATCCCAGCAGCAAGCTAATCTCCAAGTTGGAGTATTTGCCCCCTGGTGGTCAGTGCTCTTCATAGCAAGCAGTTGAGCAACCTTAGCATTCATTAGCATATTATGCTTTGATTGGTTGAACGGCCAACTGAATGACCAGACACTTAGCATATTAGGCTTTTATTATATAGGATTGCTGTCAGCAATAAATAAGAATGATTTTTTTCTAAGACCCATATCAGCATGCTGAGTTAGCCAACATTTTTTTATCTTTCTCTATCTTAGTGAAAATGATATCTTAGTGTAGTTTTAATTTTATTTTCTCTTACTAGTGAAATAATCTTTTCTCAAATGTTCAAGAACCTTTTGTATTTTCTATAAACTGTCTTTTCATATCTTTTACCCATTTTTACATTGAGTTTCTCTTTTTCTTATTGATTTGTGGTAA
The DNA here is from genome assembly GCF_014108235.1 of Myotis myotis. NCBI lineage: Eukaryota > Metazoa > Chordata > Mammalia > Chiroptera > Vespertilionidae > Myotis > Myotis myotis. The sequence goes on from NW_023416318.1 coordinate 9,764,237, forward strand.
AATAAATATAAAATAAAATGTGCCATTTTAACCATATTTAAGCATATAATTCATTAAGGGAATTCACATTGTGTGCAACCATAAATATCATCTTTCTCCAGAACTTGGCATCTTCCCAAACTGAAACTCCATACCATTAAACAAGAATTCCCCACTACTAAATTTATCAGCTTTTTCTTTAGATTTTTTGAGTTTTATATAATATATAAAAAGCTTTCTCTTTTCCTGGATTTTACAAAAATTCTATTCTTCTTCTTCTCCTTCCCTCCTCCTCCTCCTTCTTCTTCTTCTTCTTCTTCTTCTTCTTCTTCTTCTTCTTCTTCTTCTTCTTCTTGTTTTTCCAATGCTTTTCTGTACTGGAGGCATTGATAGGGTGGGGGCTTTTATAAAATATCAGTGCCTCCATTACCTCCAGAGATTCTGATTTAATAGATTTCTTTTTCAAATCCTCTCCTGAGTATATATTTCCATTGATTTCTAGAGAGAGAGGAAAGGAAAGAGAGAGAGAGAAACATGGATCAGTTACCTCCCATACGTGCTCCAACTAGGGATTCAGTCCACAACCTTTTGGTGTAAGGGTCAACACTCCAATCAACTGAACCGCCCAACCTGGGCTATATAGATAATTCTTTTTTTTCTTTTTTCTTTTACTATATTTTTATTTATTTCCGAGAGGAAGGGAGAGGGAGAGAGAGATAGAAACATCAAAGATGAGAGAGAATCATTGATCAGCTGCCTCCTGTGCACCCGCTACTGGGGATCAGGCCTGTAACCAGGGCCTTGACTGGAATCGAACTGAGGACCCTTCAGTCCACAGGCCGATGTTTTATCCACCGAGCAAAACCAGCTGGAGCTAAATAGATAATTCTTAAATAAATTCCCCAGGTGATTCTCAAGCTCAGCCAGTATTGAGGACCAGTTTTTGCATATTTAAGATTTTGTCTTTTATATTTAAGTTTTTGATTCATCTGGAATTTGTACTAAGGTAAAGTGTGATATGAAACTCAACCTAGTTTTTTTTCCCTGAAGGCTATTCAATTATCCTAATACCATGTAATAAATCTAAACTACCAAAACTGACTTCAGAAGAGAGAAAAATTCCTGCTCCCACCGCTTAATATCTGGGTGATTTGGAGCAAGTTATTTAAACTCTCTATGCCTCGGTTTTTTCATCTGTAAAATAAGGATAATAATACCTCATAGAGTTATTTTGAGAATTAAAGAGCTTCACACATTTAAAGCCCTTAGAACAGTATTGGGCCTTAGTAAAATGCCATTTTAATATTTGCTACTATATTTGCTACTACTTATTTGGCTCAGCAAATGAACATGTGCAGAGCCAAACCAGATAAGATAAAATGTTATGTAATCATTACACTTTTAAAAAGTTTAATTTAAGTGAAAAGAGATATAAAATTAACTTATCTAGATTTTTTAAAAATGTATATGGTAAACAAACACTAAAAAATACTAACATGTTAACAGTGGTTATATTTGGGTGAAGAGAGATCATGAATTCTTTTCTTTTCTTTCTTAATGTTTCCTATATTTCTCCATTTGCCTACAATAAGCAGGTACTGCTTATATTCAGGGAGGAATGAAAAGTTTAAAAAATTGCTAAATAAAGGGTGTTAATCTGGATTCCACCCCTCAACATATATGTTGCCCTGCCCAGCACTATTCGAAGAGCTCCTTCTCTATGTTACATCCATGTCATGGAGTTTTCTGGGGAGCGAGGGCCCAGCATTAGGACTCTGCCTCCCGGCTGGTATGCAGGGAATTTTCTGGGCTATTCTAATCCAGCTAATTGCCCCTCCATCCAGCCTGCATTGTGCTATCACTGTATCAACCAGGTCATTAAAGACCTTATCAAAAGCCTTCCAAATGTCTCCATTTGTTGGGTCAACAAATATGGATTGAATCTCTATTATGCTCCAGACTTTGAGTCTATCATGTTTCCTTAATAGGTGACTCTAGAAACAATATTAAGAAGAGAAAAAGGTCAGGCTGACATATTTTGTTTTTTAAAATCTCAGGCTGAATGCCAAAGACGGACGCTTTTTTAAAAGTCTCCCAAACTATTATTATTATTTTTTCCAAAAGCACTTCAGCGGCCAGAGGAGTGAGAGCTGTTCCTTTTTCAATCCAGGGGCCTCCAGAATGTCAGTCTGTTGTTACCAAACGCACTGGCAAGTGGAGTCATGGATTTGGCAAACTAACTGCAGTGTTAAGTCTCTCTCTGCTGGAACAAGGTGAATGTCAATCTCTGCTTCTGTAGGAATCCGGAATGTAGGATTTTCTACTGTAACTACTCCAACTTCTATTTCTCAAGGTTTGAAATCAGTTGATAGAACAGTAGACAGGCATGTAATCACAGTTTCCACTGTCTGTTCAAATGTTGGTCAAATATTTTCTTCGCTTTTTTTTTTCAAGAAAACTGTCTGACTTGGTTTAACTTCTGCTGCAGTGGCTTGAAACCCACAGTTGTCACCTGAGGGCCTTGTTCTTCCTCTAGTCTATACCAATTAAAATCACACAGCATGCCCTAGCCAGTATGGCTCAGTGGATAGAGCCTCGGCCTTGGACTGAAGGGTCCCGGGTTTGATTCCAGTCAAGGGCATGGACCTCAATTGCAGGCTTGATCCTCGGCCTGGACATGCCGGAGGTAATCACATGGATGTTTCTCTCTCTCTCTCTCTCTCTCTCTCTCTCTCTCTCTCTCTCTCTCTCTCCCCCCCTCCCCCCAACCCTTTCACTCTCTCCGAGAATCAGTGTAAAAATGTCCTTGCGTGAAGATTAGCAAAAATTTAAAAAGTAAAATAAAATCACACACCAACAAAGAGGCCTCATTTTAGCCTCATTGCGCGTGTAGACCTGAGAAATATCAGCAGTTCTTTTACACGGCGTGTCCACAGGAATCTCATAGCCCCACTTGTCCTTCCAATTAGCTGCCTCATAGCATGTCCTCTGTACTGAGGCCTGCTAGCCACTGCCATTCCGGCTGCCACACAGCCATTGTTTTTGGTTATCTTGAATTAGTGAGTCACCGTGCTGGAATCCAAAAATTTATCAGGTATTTCCTACTGTGTGACAATTACTGCACATTTTTTCCCTCTGGCAGCTACTGATGTAAGGCCACCCTGGTTAGTAGCCTTAAAAGCATATTCTAGCCCTAACCGGTTTGGCTCAGTGGATAGAGTGTCGGCCTGCAGGCTGAAGGGTCCCAGGTTTGAGTCCGGTCAAGGGCATGTACCTTGGTTGCGAGCACATCCCCAATAAGGGGTGTGCAGGAAGCAGCTGATCGATGTTTCTCTCTCATCGATGTTTCTAACTCTCTACCCCTCTCCCTTCCTCTCTGTAAAAAATCAATAAAATATATATTTTTAAAGAAAGCATATTCTACTTGGTAGGGCCAGCCATTGGGTGATAAAATGGTATTGTGATGGTCCAAACCAGTGCTAGAACCACGAAACGTGTTGGTGTACCCACTATGTCAAGTGCGTCTCTGGGACCCGTAGCTTTGGCACCAGGATTGTTAGTATTTTTGTAATCTAGTCTAGATCTTGTCTGTACTAAAGCCAAACTCAGCTAGTGGTATTTGAACAAGCTGTGTTCTTCTCATCTGTGCAACCAAATTACTTTTATTCAGCTCTCTTCTTCCTGGCCTCTGTCTCTCCCTAAAATGGCTCAGAGAGCACCACTGGGACCAGTCCTTTATCCTGCAAACCTTCCAGGACCTGGGGTATAACTTCTTAGTACCTGGAATCTAGAACTCAATGAAAGCAGCAAAATCCTGGAAAGTCTTCCCTTATTTTGGCCTCAATGTGAAAGAAGGTCAAGGAGATTCCAGGCATTTTTAAAGTGCTAAAGAAAATCTCTCCCAACTCACTCAAATTCTTTGCAAGTATGAACTTCCAATTACCATTGGAAATGTTTATTTTTAAAATAAAATAAAATCTGAAAATTAAGGTAGATCTATTCTTTTTTAATTAATATATTTTTAATTGATTTCAGAGAGGAAGGGAGGGAGGGAGAGATAGAAACATCAATGATGAGAAAGAATCATTGATTGGCTGCCTCCTGCACTGGGGATCGAGTCTGCAACCTGGGCATGTGTCCTTGACTGGAATCAAACTCAGGACCCTTCAGTCCACAGGCCAACACTCTATCCACTGAGCCAAACCAGCTAGGGCAGATCTATTCTTTTCTAATGCATAAATGACTGCTATAAACTGGCAGGTAATAAATCTATACTTCAAAGAGCTGAGTTGTGATTACTTGAATGAATGAGTACTCTATAGTAACATAAAATAGGTCTATCTAACACAAACTACATATGACAGGTACCAACTATATGAGAGCACTTTCCACTTAAGAATTTAGAAAGGAGCCCAGCCCGTGTTGCTCAGTAGTTGAGCATCGACCCATGAACCAAGAGGTCCCCAGTTCAATTCTGGGTCAGGGGACATGCTGGGGGTGCAGGATCCCTAGTAGGGGGCATGCAGGAGGCAGCCAATCAAGGTTCCTCTCATGGATGCTTCTACCTTTCGATCCCTATCCCTTCCTCTCTCTCTAGAATCAATAAAAACATTTCAAGAATTTAGAAGGAAATTAAATATATGACCCAAGGTTCTTTGTAAAAGTGGTCCAGAGACATTTAAAACAATGCTGTCTCTAGCATGGTATCTTAGTGTGGCAAGTAGAAACTTTTTCCAGGGGTCATGGTTTGTGGCAGCATCTATTTTACATACACAACTCAGGACTTCTGAGAGCTTAGAGAGCATGAGTTTCTTAAGTGATTCCAGAAATCTGATCTCTAACAGTGGTTCTCAAATTGGAGTATGCCTCCGAAGTCTCTGGAAGAAGTCCCCACCCCAGACTTTCTGACTCAGCAGGTCTGGGATGCAAAAGAATCTAAAAGCTAAGAAAAAGAAAGAAAAGGGTGAGGGGCACTCTTGTTGGGGTGCCTGATGCTTCTATCACTAGGCGCAGAAAGAGCAAAGGGGGGAAGCAAGACAGTAACAGCTAACATTTGAGAGAGGTTCCAATGTACTTATTCTTTTGTGCGTCGGTTCATTTACGCTTCCATCAACCTGAGGAGACAGGTATCCTGATCATCATATTCACTGTCATCATGTGCTTTCAACAGATGAGGAGACTGATACACACACTCGTAATTGGAAAAGCCCAGATTTGGACCCAACAGTTTCAACTTCCATGTTAGCATGGTTAACCGCACCTGAAGAATCTTCCTGATAAATGTGAACCCGCAGGCACTCACAACCTATCCTGAGGCTGGAGGCCTGGACCCCATGAGCACACACCCTCCTAGGCTTGTGGAACTTCTTGGCAGACTGAGGACAAGACCGTACAATCAACAAATATTGATTATAGGCCACATTGCCACGGGCATTTTATACACATTATCTCTATTCCCAATACCCTCCAAGATAGAGTTTTGTCATGTTCCCATTTCATAGCTGTTGCAAGAATTAAAAGAATGTACCTAAAATGAGCACTGAATAGAAATTCATTCCGTTATTGCCCCTCCTGTAGATGCCTTTTGCTGCCTCTGGCTACATTCCCAACAAGCTTTAGGCAGCTTGCAGTGGCTTTAGGCCTTTATTGCAGGTGCTCGCTGCATTTCCTAAGTTGTGCTAGGGCCCAACACTCATATGTGGCCGTGGCTTCAAATCTGAGTTTCCAGGTCTTCCCCCACTCACCCACCCAGGGATCTGCTGATGATAGGGTGAGGTTAGGGCGTGGTGAAGGCGGAGAAAGATGTGAGCTTCAAGGAGCAATTGCTTTTGGAGAGAGTTTCATGACTTGTTTGCTTTATTTTTAATTTGAAAACCACTGACTTGTAGCATTGTTTTTATGAGGGAAAAAGTATTTCAAGTTCCAGATCAGACACTTAGGACACAACCTGTTCCTACCGTAGATAACAGAATGACATAATCAATGAGCCAGTATCAAAATGTGGCAAGAGGCAGTGAACCAGTACCTGGCCCCGCAACCCAGAATCAAAAGCATTCCAAGCTCAAGAGTAGCTCATGTGATGGCTCCTTTTTCCTCTTTTACCTAAGCTCATCTATTTATTCAACAATGGTTTACCCAGCCCTGCTACGAGCCAGCAGCAGAGGCCAGCATTGAAAACACTGAGACAAGTAAATCCTAGGCCCCTCCTTCAGGCAGCAGTGAACCTGCTGGGAGGGATGAATGGGGAAGCCATGGAGTTCTAGTAAGAGGGGCAGGAGTGCAGAGACATGGAGGAGGGCTCCAAGGGGAATGATCAAACGTTGTGAGGAAGGTAATGCTGAATTGAGATGGAAAAGATGAGTGTTAGAAGTGGGGTGAGCCCTAGCCAGTTTGGCTCAGTGGATAGAGCGTCGGTCTGCGGACTAAAGGGTCCCGGGTTTGATTCTAGTCAAGGACACATACCTCAGTTGCAGGCTGCCGGCCCTGGTTGGGGGCATGCGGGAGGCAACCAATCCATGCGTCTCTCTCACATCGGTATTTCTCTCCCTTCCACTCTCTCTAAAAATCAATGGAAAAAATATCCTCGGGTGAGGATTTTAAAAAGAGAAAGAAAAGAAACAAGAAGTGGGATGATTCTAAAGTGCAGAGCACAGCATGGAAAGGCAGATAGAAGGCACAGGTACCACACCGGACACTTGCCACCCTAATTTCTTCAGGATGAGAGGGTCATGCCCATAGTCCCCTGAACTGGCAGCCTCGATGGCCTGCTTTATGCCTGTGTTTCCAAGTTCCTCTATCCCAGCTCCTTTATCACTGTGCCTCATCTTCCATCAGACTCCCTTTTGGCCCTTAGCTAGCCTGGACTTTGCCCCAGTATGGCTACAACTCTAGTTTGCCTAGAAGCCAATGCCCTGGACAAGTGAGGACAGGTATAGGTGTCTTCTCAGCTCTCCCAAAACCTGTTCCTCCCCACTAGGTAGCTGTGGGGCCAGTACTGCACCCCTCCCTGCTTATTCTTCCATAATGCCTATTCCTGTGCCTACCAGCGACACTGAATCCAGTGAGAGGGTAAGAAAATGAAAAGATCAAAAAGAAACAATTCTTGAGAAGCGGACAAAGAAATGAGCAGAGAAAATTCCCGCTAGAAGCTAACTGAAAATGGACACTGGTGTCTTCACTAAGAATTAAAAATAGAGCACTGACCCAGACATGTGGCTCGGTGGTTGAGTGTTGACCTAAGAACCAGGAGATCATGGTTTGATTCCTGGTCAGGGCACATGCCTGGGTTTCTGGGCTCGATCCCCAGCAGGGGGCATGCAGGAGGCAGCGGATCAATGATTCTCTCTCATCACTGATTTTTTTTTTTCTGTCTCTCTCTCCCTTTCCCTTCCTCTCTGAAATTAATAAAAATATAAAGCACTGGAGACATGTGAGCACAGGAGTGGCCACCACTGGTCCGTACATATTTTCCTGTTCAGATTGTATCTTTGATTTTGATAAGTTTTTTAAGTTTGCAAAAAAAAAAAAAAAGAGGTCAAACATGAGGAGGGCAGTCTGAGGAGACAATTAGGGGAAGCACCACCACTGGGAATACAGAGAAGAGCAAGAAGACATTGGGAGTCTCAGAACTGTCCATAAAAGGGGATCAAAGCAAAAGAGAGTGAGACAGGCTGGATTTTTTTGTTGTTGTTGGATGGTAACCATCAATATTATGTGGTATGGCCTGACCCCAACATTTAGAAATGAAACACTATTGTAAAGGGGCAACAACAAGAGCTCACGAGATAGAAAACTTTATCCTTAGATTAAAGGACTTGGATGATTTAATTGCTGCAAGAAAGGACCAATATTTTATTATAGACAGGTATCTAGTACATAATAAGCATTGAATAATATTACAGACATATTGTGATTATATAGACCAGATGCCCAGTGAGATCAGATTAGATAATATCCAACATGATGGTTAAATGCTACCATCTATTTATCATCACGCATTCATGCATTCAATGGCTTCCTGCTATCTACTAAAGGCCTGCTATGAGCCAGAGGCAGGGAATACAGTAATGAGTAAAAGAGACAGAGACCCCGGGCTTCATGGTAATTATAGTCTAGGATTTATTGTTCTCAACTGGAGGCAGTAACATCCATACCACCAGGGGACATTTGGACATTGGGGGCACTCTTGGTTGTACATTGACTAAGGATCCCATTGGCATTTAGCTGGCAGGGAACTGGGATGCTAAACAGTCTACATTATACAGACTTTGACCATAGGCCAACAGTACTCCTCATGGTAAGTATTGGTAGTATAAGATATAACACCATTTTTAGAGAGATTTTCTTCATAACAAGACTGAATGTAATGTTTCTTTTAGAAGCATACATTTTCAAATTCCTTTACAGTGTTCTTATTTAATCTCATGGAATACTTTCCATCTAACTTGCACACTTTGGAAAACACTAGAATAGAGGTTAAGAACAGATACTCCTAGGTTTGAATCCCAGCTCTTATCACTTACTGGTTTGGATTGTGAGAAAGTTAGTTAATGTCTCTGAGTTCCTGCCACGAAGTAAATAATAGCTAGCTCACTGAGGTATGGTTGGATTATTAGGAGTACTAAAGGCAATGGGGTCTATGAATTGCCTTATATGGTATCTGGAAATCTGGGTGTTAAGAAGAGGTGGTAGTACAGACATTGTGGCCAGAAGTTTGGGTGTGGAATAGATGATGTGATGGATGGATGAAGGGGGAATTGGGGACAGGGAATAGCTTCTTAAGGAATGAGGACTAAAGGGTACAGTGGAATTAGAAGGGGAGAAGAAGGCCCAGCAGGTGAGGGTGGACAAGTGAGGAAGTGATCCAGGCAAGAAGACACACCTGGAAGATGTTATTCCTATTCTATTGCACATCCAAGGAGTGATTCGTTTTCCACAAAGATTCCCCTGAGCAAACAGTCCCTCATGATGCCTCACTCTATTTCTACCCTGCATCTACTTTGTGCAGGAGATACATACAGACCTATTTCTTGTTCTCATGTGATCCTGCCTCAGATGATTCACCCACAGAAAGGCTCACTGGAAGGAGAGGGTAGTGACTAAGCAAGGTCTAACCACACCCTTTACCTTGGCAGGTCATCTCAGGGCCCCATCACTATATTGTGAGGTCGGGAGCAGGGACAAGAGCAGGGAGTCTAAGCAAATGGAGAGTTTGCTTCTACTCTGTATGGCCTTGCTTGTTTGTTTGCTTGCTTGACATGTGTACCGTTTTGACAAGATTTCTGCAAAGTTCCTTCCTATCACTTACATTGGGCAGAAGTTGGCCAAAGAGTTCCCCCCACATGAACAATGTTCTCTCATGCCTGAGGCATGTGCCAGATGCATAATACAGAGCAGTGTTTTGGGTGTGTGCTTGGGGAAGGAGACAACCATGGGAAGGACTGCTTCTTGGCCTTCATTTCATGCAGACCATTGTAGAATTTGTAAATATTTGTTGACTCTTCCTGCTTGTTGTAGGAAGCCCCAGCTCTCAATTCAAGTGTTGGTTCCACCCATGCATTAATGAAAGGCAACATCCTAGCTGCTGTCCCCACTCCCTTTGCCTCCTTCCCCAAATAAAAATATCCAGAAACTGGGTAAGAGTTGCCCCATTCTTAATCTCACCCATGCTTCCTTTCATTCTCACTGTTCTATAGAGATAGTTGCTCTCTGAGAAGGTGAGTTACAGCTGCCAGTCATGGCCAGTGGGGCATACGTCTACCCAGTGCTTTTGGATGTCACTAGGCAGGTTTTCTTGGTTGGGTTTTGGCATCTGTCCTTGGCTAAATCCCGAGCTCTCACGTTGATCTCTTTGATCAGTGCCTGTGGGGCACTCTTAACTGCGGTGTCATTTGGTTTGTTCAGAAAGGGAAAAAAATGAAGTTCTGCAACTATTCTTTCTTTTCCTTATTCACACTCCTGAGTGGATGGTCAGGGAGCATTACTTATGAAAGGACCTTGGCCTTTTATATTGATAAGGTCTTCTCCCTGTCATTCTATGCAAAATTTCATCTTTCTATTTATAGCAGGGATTTCATACCAGAAGTGGCAATAAACACTCTCTGCAGGAAAGAGCTATGATGAATGAGTGATGTCTGCTTTGCAAGCAGAATAGGGAAGCGGCAACATGTCTGCCATGTGTTTGCCATCCTTAATCTATAACCAACTAGATTATAGAATTGCTTTTCCTATTTGTCCTAGGGCCATGGTCGGCAAACCTCGGCTCAAGAGTCACATGTGGCTCTTTGGCCCCTTCAATGTGGCTCTTCCACAAAATACCACGTGTGGGCAGGCATGTACAGTGCGATTGAAACTTCGTGGCCCATGCGCAGAAGTTGGTATTTTGTGGAAGAGCCATACTGAAGGGGCCAAAGAGCCGCATGTGGCTCGCGAGCCGCAGTTTGCCGACCACTGTCCTAGGGTCACAGTTCAACCCACTGTCTCTGTCATGGGAACCTATGATTAACTTTAAAAATTATTTTTAGGGGGGAATAGATAAAGGAAGGTGAAAGGATTAGCTAAAGAACATATAGGCATAACCCATGGACACAGACAACAGTGTGGTGAGAGCCAAGGAAGAGGGGCAGGGGCTGGATGAAAACGGGGGACATTTGCAATAGTGTCAACAATAAAAAATTTAAATAAAAAATTATTTTACCTGGGTAATTATATCTTTTATCTTCATGTCACTCAATTTATTGCATTCAATCAAGGGATATTTATTGAGCTCAGCTATATGCCAAATGCTATTCTAAGACCCTGACAAAATAGCAGTGAACAAGAAAGACAAGCTCTCTGCCCTCATGGAGCTTAAGTCCTAGAGCAGCGGTTCTCAACCTGGGGGTCGCGACCCCTTTGGCAGTCCAACGACCCTTTCACAGGGGTCGCCTAAGACCATCCTGCATATCAGATATTTACATTACGATTCATAACAGTAGCAACATTACAGTTATGAAGTAGCAATGAAAATAATTGTATGGTTGGGTCACAACATGAGGAACTGTATTTAAAGGGCCAGAAGGTTGAGAACCACTGTCCTAGAGTAAGGAGACAAACACTAAATAAATACATATATAAGAACATTTCAGGTAAGAAGTGCTTCAAAGAAGCAGAGCATACCAATGTGATAGTGACTGAAAATGGATTTTGCTCTTTTTTTTTTTAAGATGAGAGATACACTGTGGCGTGCTGGTACAACATTGGCAGAGTTGCTGTGTAGAAAGAAAAACTGTTGTTGCAGGAGAAAAATAATAATTACAGGAACTACTTAGATGCCCCTTTCTCTTCCACACCCACTCACTTCTCCAGAGCAAATCAATTTTTCTCTCTCCAACTGATCTCTTTTAGTCTATAGTCATCCACTTCTCGGCACCTTCAGGGTTGTTTTCCATCACATATGCCAGGACCATCAGCTTCCCAAAGAAAATCAGACATGAGAGCATGAGATGCCCTCTTATATGTTTGGGTGTTTTTCTATTATCTGGATCATTTGTGTGTTTTTAAAGTCAATTTAACTGTTTAATATGCTGTCACCAAGGATTTCTTCTATCGTGTTTCTTCAAGAGAGTTCATTTTATTGATCTTTTCTCCCAAATAATCCTTTTCAACTGTTTTGACAACAATAGTAAAGGCAACTCTCAGAAAACCATTATGGTCATAAAATAAGCAAACATAGTATTTATTACCAGAGAACTTTGGGAGTCCCCGCATGGATTTCCTAAACTTTGTGAGCTCAGCCAGGTCATGCATAGCCATAAGGAATCTTTTGGATTCCTTAGCCCAAATCCAGACTAACTCCAGGCCCAAACTCAATCTTGACCCACATAGTAATCTTTTTCTATAACTTCTAGAACAGAGCCAGCTTAGGCCCACCCCAGGCAGAGCCCTTCATTAAACCAGCTGCTCTAGAAGAAGAGGGCCAAGTGCCAGGAGGTCTCAAAAGAAAGAATCTAAAGAAATATCAACAGAAAAAAGGAATGAATGCAGGAAAGTTTTAATCCTTTCCTGATTCTATCACCGTGGCCCAATTGTTTCCTTGACTTTGACCCATATAAAGCTCTTTCTTTTCTTCCTCTTCTTCCTTTTCCTCCTGCTCTTCCGTTTCCTTCTCCCATGTGTGTGAAAAGACAGAGAGGTTCTTTCGGCAGAGAGGTTCATTGGCTCTTTCTAGACATTTGAGTGTGTCACTAATACAAAGCTGACAGATTGCAACTGAGAACAATCAAATTTCCAACTATTTACATGTACACTCAAAGGGGTGTACATATTTTCTTACTCTTACATTTCAGATATGGAGATTATGGTGGGTCCCTGAGACCTGCACATCATAGCAAGGCACTTGTTTGTGATTCTTTAATGGAGAAACAGCGCAGAAGAGCTCTTCAGGCAGCCAGGTACAAGACGAGTTTATTCAGAAACTTTCCATTTGCTATGAGTTAGAATCTTAGTTAAAAATATCTCCTATAGCCTAGCTAGTTTGGCTCAGTGGATAGAGCGTTGGCCTGCGGACTGAAGGATCCTGGGTTCGATTTCAGTCAAGGGCACGTACCTCAGTTGCTACCTGGCCCTGGTCAGGGCATGTGTGGGAAGCGACCAATCACTGTGTTTCTCTCACATTGATGTTTCTCTCTGTCTCTCCCTCTCTCTTCCACTTTCTCTAAAAATTAATGGAAAAATATTCTTGGGTGAGGATTAAATATATATATTTAATACTTATAGCCCTGGCCAGGTGGCTCAGTTGATTGGAGTGTCGTTCTGTACACCAAAAGGTTGCTATTTGTGTGTTAATGTGTTTTTTTAATATGAGAAAGTTTTTGGCTCTTAAATGATTTAATTACCAATCTTTTTCTTTGGGTTTTTGTTTTGTTTTGTTTTGTTTCTTATGTTTGCCTTTGCATTATGACAGTCTCCTTCATCCTAAGATAATTAAATCATCAAGCTAAATTTTCTTATAGTGTATGTGATGGTTTTATTTATATTCATATATATGGCACAGGTCAATAAACCACAGCTGTCAGGCTTAATCCAGCCAGCTACCTGTTTTTTTATAAAGTTTTACAGGGACCCAGCCACACTCATTTGTTTACGTATTTCCATGTCTGCTTTCACACTACAATGGCAGTTAATTAGTTGTAACAGAAATGGGATGGATCACAAAGCCTAAAATATTTATTATCTGGACCTTTACAGAAAAAAATTTATCAACTCCTGGTATATGGCAGTAATACTTACTTTAGTTCTATGTATTGTATTAAATAGTCAGTGCTTTTTCCCACTGATTAAGTGTCACACTTATTAGGTATAAAAACACAGACACACAGACATAATACAGGCTATTTCTATTAATCTTGCCTATTTCTATAATAGTATCATACTTTTTAAAAAAATCTGTAGTTTTAAAATGTTAAAAAGCTGATAGTAAAAGTTTTTCCATTATCACTTAGAAATCTTATTGACCATCTTTAAATCTATTCTTCTCAGTGATATTTTGTCAAATTTCTATATTTGTTATGAGCATTTATATATGTGTTTATGTGGACATATGTATTAATTTATCTTGGTAAATACCTAGAAGTAGATGAAATTGCTGGATCACATGGTAAGTGTACATTTAACTTTATAATAAATCACCTATTTTTCTTCTATTATATTTCAATATTTTTTCTTTTAAGTTGTTTTGATTTTCTCTTCCCAAAAACCCACTTATGCCTATGCTGGATCTCTTCTGACTGCTTTCTACAGTTACTATTTTCTCTTTAGTCCTTTTCCGTCTTTATTTCTAATCCATTGTATTACGTGTCCTCATTCCTAGCTTATGCTCTGCCACTGTCATCTCCTCTTCAATGTTGTCCAGTTCTTCTCTAGTGCACCCCCTGATCTCGGGATTTCTAACTCAGCTTGGCCTTTGCAATGTGTCCCTGTTCATAGTAACTTTTGCTCCAGCTCCTGCACTTTACAGTATAATTTGGTAGCCATTTTGGAAAACTGTGGTCATTATCCACCAGAGGTGAAGATACACATACCCTAAGGTCCTTTGAACCTTGGATCCTTATATACTCTTTTAATATTCTGTACATATTTCAAGCAATATAAGCCCTTTGTCAGTCACATGTGCTGCATATAATCTCCCTCTATGGCTTTCTTTTTTACTTTCTTAATGTTATTTTTGATGAGCAGAAATTTTTATTTTAATGTATTCATAAATATCAATCTTCTTCTTTATGATTTGTGCTTCCTTATGTTCTGTTTAAGAAGTCTTTCCTTATCATGACATCATGAAGATATTCTTTTATAATGTCTTCTAGGAGCTTTAAGTTTTGCCTTTCCTTTAAAAGAATAGTTTATCTGAATTTTATTTTTGCATATGTGTGAGCCAGAAATTAATTTTCATCTTTTCAATGGGTTTCCAGATATCCCAGCACATTCATTGAAGAGACTTTCCTTTTCCCACTGCTCTACAGTGTCACCTTTGACATAACCAAGGGTCCATATACTTGTTTTACTATTCTAATTCATTGAGAAATTTGTCCATCCTTGAATCAATACCACAAAGTCTTAATTGCTATAGTTTTGTAATAAATCTTGACACAGCTAGCTAAAGTAATTTCTCCCATATTATTCTTGTTCATATATACACATACATTTAAATATTATTTTCTATATTAAGCTAATAATTTAGATATCAATATGTATATATTTCTAACATATCTGTTTAAATACAAATTTACATCCTATATAATAAAAGGCTAATATGCAAACCAACCGAACAGTGGAACCACTGGTCGCTATGATGCACACTGATCACCAGGGGACAGATGCTCAAAGCAGGAACTACCCCCTGGTGGTCAGTGTGTTCCCACAGGGGGAGTGCCACTCAGCCAGAAGCCAGGCTCACAGTGGTGAGTGCAGCAGCGGTGGCAGGAGCCTCTCCCACCTCCACAGCAGTCGGACATCCCCTGAGGGCTCCCAGACTGCGAGAGAGCACAGGCCCGGCTGAGGGACCTCCCCAAGTGCATGAATTTCATGCACCAGGCCTTTAGTAAGTATATAGTACTAAAAATATATCTATATATTATATATTTCTCTATATATTTATATATTTGTGTAGATAGATAGATAGATAGATAGATAGAAAGATAGATAGATTTCCCTCAAAGCATAACTTGGATAATAGTACTTTTATTATTATTCAGCTCAAAGTATTTTATAATATTATGAGATGCATACATATTTAGCATTGTTATATCTTCCTAGTGAATTAAACCTTTAATTACATCTTTTTCCAGAGTGAATCTGTTACTTCTTTCATGTGTCTGGGAGCACTAGCAACCTGGGATCGCCTTAACCCAATTCCAGAGACTTAATTAAAGCTGAGTTGCAATCCCTCTGAAGGCCTATTGATTCCGGTTCAACCTTACTCCTGGGGTGCAGGCAGCCCTTTGAGGTCTCAATCTAAAGAGAGGAGGGTTCATCAGACTCCCCTCTTGGTGGGCCCTGGACCCCAGGTCTTGTGCCCTAGCCCCATGGGGCTGTCAAATGTGTCCTAAATATGCCCTGCAGGATTGGCAAGCACCCCAGTAAACTGCTTATTTGGGGGAAATAAAAAATTGTTACTGTGGCACATTAGTTTTAAACTGGTCATGGAACTGAACTTGATTATTAATTCTGGAAATATTTTTCTGCTGCTTCTGTTACATTGAAGAGGAGATGACAGTGGCAGAGCATAAAGTAGATGAAAATATCATTGGCAAATGCTCATGCTTCTGTCTCTTCTTAGCATTTAGTATTACCGAGGAAATGAATGCAGCCAGTCTAATTTTTAAGCATGCCTCCTCAAACTGGATGCTTTACACATTTTGCCTAAATGTGAGTCTCTTTTCATTGATTTGGTATGGAAGGAGCAATCATTTTCATCAATGTAGAATGCTCTCTCTGGCAGTCTGAAATATTCTTATATTCACAGTGAAGTATTCTGTCCCGTTTGTTCTGTTCTCTTCTTCTGCCGGAAGCCAGTCCATCCTTGCTGCTTGATACAGTCACTGCAGGGAAGAAACATCTGCACAGCATATGTTTCAAGGGACCTGGGGTATATGGCATACTGTTCTTAATATGTTTGCTCCCTTTCTTAGCGCTATGTGTTTTAACCAAGGTCACCTCTCCGGGAAAGGTTGTTTCCCCAGGTGGGGATTTTTCCCTGGAGTTAGGGATTAACAGGACTAAGGAAGGGAATCAGTAAAACCCCTTAACTAAGTGCCAGGCGGTTAGTTAATCACTTTACCTACAAACAATCACGCTTAAGCTAAATAATCTTTACTTAGGATAATCTCCTTCAGTTACTTCCTTGTAGCTTAACAGAACAATAGAGTAGTGACCTTGGACTGGAGATAACAAACTCCCTAACCTTTGGAGTAGAATGGATAGGATTAAAATCAAATGGTATAAATATAGATGTAACAGGAGAATAAAGAGAGAATCTCGCTATGCTGATCAACTGAACGCTGTCTCCGCTGTCTCCGTGTCATTCCTTCTTCCCCGACTCAGTCCATACCTTTGGGAACCCCTGGACCTGCTGGGGCTGGGGCTGGACCCCAACATTCTTCAGAAACAATTATTTATTAAGTCATATCTCAATGTTCTGTTCTCTATATCTATTATATTCTCTCACATGATTTTTCCCCCTTTCCTCTGCTTTCTGGGAGAATTTCTCCAGCTTGCTTACATCTTCTCTGTTATCGGTTTTGGTCTTTATTGGCTCAACGTGCATCTTAAAACTTTGTTATCTCATTCTCTTATCTCCAAGTCGTTTCTGTCCTGTCTCATAAAGATCACACCTCTTTTACTCTACTGAGGACACCAGAAATTTCCTTCTGGAATCTGCAGTAAATTATTTCTCAAGATATATTTAGACTGAATTTTCAGCTTGCTCTTTCCTTCCCATTATATCTGTATTTTATTTACACATTCTATATTAAATTGTTTTGCTCTTTGTGATTTTCCTTTTTTAAAAAAGTTTTTTTTAATTTAAATTCTTTATTGTTTAAAGTATTACATATGTCTCCTTTTTCCCCCATTGACCCCAGCTGTTCCCACTTCCCAAACATGCCTTTACCCCCCTACTGTCTGTGTCCATGGGTTATACTTATATGCATGCATACAAGTCCTTTGGTTGATCTTTTACCTGTTGTGGAGCAACATTTGCGAGAATAAGACCACCAACTCCAATTAGGTCTTAAACAGCAAGCGAGGATTTATTGAGCTGGCCAGCGACCATAGTTACAGCACCCTGCCGAAGTAAGGGCTGAACTGCCATGCTGACTGCAAGAGTTACATTTTATTATTAAATTCTGTGGCGGCCCAGAGAAAAATGTGTCTTTCAAATTCTGGGCCCCCAATATGGAGGAAACTCTCTTTATTTATACTTTTTCCAGTCCTTTGTCTCCCAAATTTGTAATGAGTCTTCTGGGCCTTCTGAGAAAGAAGGCCTGTGTGCTGGGAAGGGGCCATGAGACCATATCTCAAGGCCTGGCCTGATGTCAGTACCTTCATATTATGTGTTTTAGGAACAGACAGCACAGCATGACCCGTCTGGCCAAAGCGCCAGATATGCAGCCCAGCACATTACCCCCCCCCCGCCCCCCCCATCCCTTGCCTTCTTCCCTCTAAGGTTGGACAGTTTGTTCAATGCTTCTATGTCTCTGGCTCTATTTTTATTCATTAGTTTATGTTGTTCATTATATTCCACAAATGAGTGAGATCATGTGATATTTATCTTTCTCCAACTGGCTTATTTCACTTAGCATAATGCTCTCCAAGTCCATCCATGCTATCGCAACATATAAAGAGTTTTTTAATCCACTCATCTGCTGATGGGCACTTAGGCTGCTTCCAAATCTTAGCTATTGTAAATTGTGCTGCTATGAACATAGGGTGCATATGTCCCTTCTGATTGGTGTTTCTGATTTCTTCAGATATATTCCTTGAAGTGGGATTACTGGGTCAAATGGGAGTTCCACTTTTAATTTTTTGAGGAAACTCCATACTGTTTTCCACAATGGCTGCACCAATCTGCATTCCCACCAGCAGTGCACAAGGGTTCCTTTTTCTCCGAATCCTCGCCAGCACTTGTTGTTTGTGGATTTGTTGATGATAGCCATTCTGACAGGTGTGAGATGGGACTTCCTTGTTGTTTTGATTTGCATCTCTTGGATGATAAGTGACTTTGAGCATGTTTTTATGTGTCTCTTGGCTTTCTGAATGTCCTCTTTTGAAAAGTGTCTATTTAGATCCTTTGCCCATTTTTTGATTGGATTGTTTATCTTCCTTTTGTTAAGCTGTATGAGTTCCCTATAAATGTTGGAGATTAAACGGTTATCAGTGATAACATTGGCAAATATGTTCTCCCATGCAGTGGGCTCTCTGTTGTTTTGTTGATGGTTTCTTTTGCTGTGCAGAAACTTTTTACTTTGATACAGTCCCATTTGTTTATTTTCCCCTTAGTTTCCATTGTCCTAGGAGCAGTGTCGGTAAAGATGTTGCTACAACATATGTCTGAGATTTTGCTGCCTATGGCTTCTTCTAGGATTTTTATGGTTTCCCAGCTTACATTTAAGTCCTTTATCCATTTTGAGTTTATTTTTGTGTATGGTGTAAGTTGGTGGTCTAGTTTCATTTTTTTGCATGTATCTGTCCAATTTTCCCAACACCATTTATTGAAGAGACTGTCTTGACTCCATTGTATGCTCTTGCCTCCTTTGTCAAATATTAATTGAGCATAATGGCTTGGGTTGATTTCTGGGTTCTCTGTTTTCTGTTCCAATGGTCTATATATCTGTTCTTGTGCCAGTACCAGGCAGTTTTGAGAACAGTGGCTTTGTAATATAACTTGATATCTGGTGTTGTGATTCCCCCAACTTTGTTCTTCTTTAATCGTGATTTTCATCATCATCATCATATAGCTCACATTTATTGAGTGCTTACTATGTACTGTGCTAAGTATTTCTCATCTATTGACTCATGTAATCCTCACAACAACAGTGAAGAAAAGCATTACTGATCTCATTTTATGGATGTGAATGCTGAGACACCAAGGTTAGGCAACTTCCCCAAGGTCACAGGGGTATAAATGGTGGAGTCAGGATTTGAACCCAGAGAGTATGGCTCCAGAATATCGATGTTATACTGCCTCTCAGTTATATTTAAATCATTTCTTAAAGGTAAGTGCTTTTTATTTTTTTAAATATATTTTTTATTGCTTTCAGAGAGAAAGGGGGAGGGAGAGAGAGATAGAAACATCAACGATGAGAGAGAATCATTGATCAGCTGCCTCCTGCACACCCCCCACTAAGGAATGAGCCCTCAACCTGGGCATATGCCCTTGACTGGAATAAAACCCGGGACCCTTCAGTCCACAGGGCAACACTCCAGCCACTAAGCCAAACTATCTAGGGCGTAAATGCTTTTAAATCTTGGTATTTGACAACAGACACTGTTGTGTAGATTTCTCCTGGCTCCATTTCTATTTGTGTGAAGTCAAACTCCATTCTCAGTTCCACAGCTGAAGGACAAGGTGAAGTACATAACATCCAGGCCAGTTCTGTTTTTCAGTGGGTGTTCACCCATTTACCCCTGCACCTGATGCTCCGAACCAATGCAGTTTTTGAAAAGCTCCATTTCTGACTGGTCCCAACAGAGTTCTTTCTCTCAATGCCAATTCTAACAACTCTTTCCCTGCAGGGGTTATATCTCTCAGGATGCAGCCAGGTCCTCACCCTGGTGTCTACAACTCACACACACACACACACACACACCCCATCCCACTACTTACTGCCTAGTTAACTTCTGGGGAATTGCTGTCTTTAAAAAGATGCAGATAGATAACAAGGAAGGAGGAGGCGACTCAACATTGATTACCTCACAGGACCCCACAGTAGAGGTCAGCTGGGTCTTTGAGTCAAGAGGTAAACAGTGGGCAGTCTGAAGAGGCTATGTTTCTCCGGTATGTTCTGTTTCATGATCCAAATGAGGAGAAGGCTGGGCTTAACCTTCATTTGTCTATGAAGGTAAAGATTCCTCTGAAATTCTAGGGTTATATTGTCCATGAGACTTAGTTTTGGGGGTGGTTTGTAAGCTTTCCCCTCACCACTCCCTGCCACGCCTTCATAGACACTGAATTGAGAAGGTGAGAGATGCTGTAGGAAGGGCTGTTATCCAGAATTCCTCTCAGCTATTGTTTTTAAAGTTTGCCAAGCAGATTAGATCAGATCAGCAATCAAAGGCATTCATAAAGGTATTAAAGAGCCACATCCATTTCTAAACCTGATTACAGCTTCATCAGTGGCTTTGTGTATCTACAGGTACTTTTCACCTCGAGTAGCAACTTCCAAATCCTCAACATATAAAAGTAACCAACCAAGACTATCTAAAAGCACTCTCATGTGTTCAGATATAACTAGGTAACAACTACTATTTGTATCCTCCGCTTCCTGAGTAACACAACCCCAATTTTATTTGGAAGGACTATACTTTTGAGCCTCTGTTAAATCCATAGGGTCATGTGACATTATTTTAGCTAAGGAAACATGAATAGAAGCTGTTGGGAATGGGTGGGAGGCAGTGCACAGAAAATACTCCCTAAAAGGGCACAGGCAGCTGAAGATTGCTCCTCTCTTTTTGTTCTTCCTCACTCCCTCCTGCTTCCTGCCTGGAACACACATGTGATGGCTGGATTTTCAGCAGCTCTATTGGACCATGAGCAACCTGGAGACGGAAGCCATGCACTGTTGATGGCAGAGCAGGTGGATAGAATAAGTTTTGAATTTTATACCTCTAGACTTTTTTTTACAAAAAAGAAAAACAATAACAATGTAAAGCTCACATTTTGTTTAAAGTACAGTATTTACAGTCTTTTAGTAGCAGTCTAATTCAATTTCTGAACTCCTTCTCTAAATAATCCTATATAATAAAAGGCCAGGGACCATAAGTGTAATGACCAGAACGACTGCTCGACCAGTCGCCATGAGGTGCATTGACCCCCTCTCGGTTCCTTCCCCCTGGCCCAAGAGCGGGAGCAGGTGGGGCACACGATTTCGTGCGCTGGGCCTCTAGTAAAAGTAATAAAAAGCTAATGCTTGTTAAGTGCCTACTATGTACTGAGCACTCTTCTATGTGATGTTAATTCTTTTAATCCAGGTAAGGAAATTTAAATCAGAATGTTTAAGTAACTTGCCCAAGGTCACACAGCTAGCAAGCAGTAGACCTAGAATTTGATTCCAAACAAGTCTCCAGAATCTGATGTCTTAGGCACATGCTAACTGTCTGACATTCTAGTCCAAACATCAAACATGGCCCAGAAAATACACTGGGCACTACAATTAGGCAACAGCAGTCCCAACAGTTTAAGTTAGGTAGTTTCCAGACTCTTGTGAGTCTTTCATAGAATCCCCTGACTCATCTAAGCATCGGACCACAAATGTGGACAAAACCCCAAACTGGCAGCCTGGTGCACAAGCTGAGCTGAAATCCCAGGTGGAGATTCACAGGCACTGATGCATCCCAGTGCTGGGCATCCTATTGCCACCGGGCAGCCCGCTATAGTTCCAGTCACATCTCATTTAGGAACCTCGCAGTGTAAATCATCCTTTGGAAAACTCTCAATACCCCTACCCCCAGTGAAACAGGAGCAGAACAGTTGTAAAAATTACTTATTAGCAATTGTTCAGCGTTTCAGTGCAGTTAGGTACCTGTGTTCAGATCACTGGCCTACATCAACCATTCCAAGCCACATGCCCAGTGCTTCTGTCTGCAGCTGTACCGCATTCACAGCTCACCACAGAATAATAATCAAAATCATTTATAAACATTTGTCCAGATTCTCTGGGACATTTGTATGTGCATTCATATATATAAGGTGTTTTCTAGCCATTTCTCAGTCAACAATAAAGTTCAAACATTATTATCATGCTTACAGAAAGTTGTGGCTTTCCCCCCTCTTTTCTCTTTCTCACCCACAATCTGTTAAACAATCAGACACTGAAAAGGTCAAGTGGGAGATACATTGATTTCAACCAACAGGGAAAACACTGAAAATTTCAGCAAACCCCAAACTTACACACAAGCCAACATTGCAAAGGACCCCCTTGGAACACAAGCACTACCGGCATCAGCGTTTTAGAAGCCTGGCAAGACGGGACCAAGTGAAGGCAACAAAGGGTAATTTGCAATCTGGGTAATTCCCTGGTTGCAAAGCACGGTTAGACAGTGAATAGGCAGGCTCCTCCACCTACAATTTCACCCCCTTGGCCTCTGCTAATGTCTGAAATCCTTCCGCTACAAATAGAGCTTTTTCCGTTTTTCTCACAGTTAGAGAATGCAGATGCTACCTGAAAGATAGCAACATAGAACAACGATGTTCTTCCCCAGGTAGAGAGACCTAGTTTAGCTTGTCAGTGCCTTTCCAACCTAACAGCCACCTGAGAGGAGATAAATAAGGACAACAAAAAAGTGTGCAGCCAGGTGTGGGATGCAGAAGAGTGGTGTGGGGAGAGGTGAGCCACCCCAAGCCAGGAGGTGAGAGAGAGGGTGCATAGACAGGGCCATGTGGAGGGGTAGAGCATGGAGGGGTAGAGGCACTAGAAGGTGTAAGGCGTGTGCAGGGTGGGGGCTCACAGAGAGGTGAGCCTCCCAGACAAGTGGGGTCTAGTGAGTGAGCCAAGGAGAGGAGAACTGGGCATATATAGTCTTCCTCACCTGGTGGGGACTCTTGGGTAGAAGCTCCGACCATTGGGGCAGAAGCAGTTGGGCCATGGGTTCCAGAGGAGGGGAAGGGAGAGGAATGAATTAAGGGAGTAAGAGAGAAAAGACAACTCAGCCCATTGTCTCCTATTTCATGCAAACACCTGCCTCGGTGAGACCAGCACCAACTCGTGGTGAATGCCGTTCCCAGTTCACGGGAGCCTGCCTAACTGTCCCTCTTGCCAAGGTCAGTCTCCAAAACCCAGTTAGTTGCCCAGTCACGTGGGAATGAGTCAGAGCCCGGCCCAGCTGGGTGGGTTGTGGGTGTGGGTGGAGGCTAGGAGACTTGCATAACCCTGGACGGCTGATGTCACTGCTACCTGGCTAAGCCCCAGAGTGTCCCCTCTGAAGACTTGGAGAGCAGGGGCACCAGGCAGTAGGATTTCTGGCTTCCCCTCTGGATTGGCCCTCTGATGCACCCTGTCACTTCCCAGACCAGAGTATTAACAGGGATAATGAGTCCCTTTCCTATCTGCCTCTGTGGGTAAGTGGAGGGCTAGGAGGTGTTAAAGCCAACACCCTGACAACCCCAAGCTTGGCTTTCTGTTCCAATTACTGGCACCGGGCACCCCTGAGATGCGAGGTTTCCCTGAGCTTGTGGTGGGGTGGGATGGGCCACCCTTCCAAGGACCACTGGCCTTGGGATCTCCAGCCAGCTTGGTTCTGGGATAGGGGGGGGGGGGGGGGCGGGGATAAGAGATGCTGAGTTGTCAACACAGGTCGGCTTAATCTTGGGAACAGTCAGAGATAGTCCAAGCTTGTGGCAAGCTTCTGGTACAACCACCTTGGTCCCCCAAGACCACCTGCTGAGCAAAGGCAGGGAGCCAAGCTGATGGGATAAAGGCATATATAACTGGAGCTGATACATAAAGCAGCAAGTTAGAAATAGAGGAACTTATCCCTGCTCGTATCTAGAGTTGTCACATCTGAGCTGAAGTCAACAAAGAAACTCCAGTGCAATGATTCTAAGAGGATGTGCTTCTAAGAGGGTTGGGGGGAGGGGGAGGTGAGCCTCAGTAGGAGAAGGGAGATTTTAATATTCTCTCCAACCACCACCACACCCACCTACAGGAATTCTGAATCACCTTCAGGTAAGAATGGCTATAGAATCAACAGCCAAAAAGGTTCAGTAACTATTGAGCACCTCCTGTATCCTGGTGCCATGTGTAGATGCTCAGGGTACCGAAGCTCCAGTGGGTCATCACTCTGGATTTGTCTGAGCATGGTGGATTACTTACTCATAAGACAGGCCAGCAGGGAGGGTCTGAAGCAGCCAGTTCACCCTTGGGCTGGGATAGGTACCAAGGGAAGTGACCTTCTGGCCCAACCTGATCCCAGATGCTCAGTCAGGCAGGTGAGGCTGGGTGTCACCATCTCGGGCAGTCTCCAGCTCTGGGAGAAGCAGGTGGTGAGTAGTAGGGGATGAAGCAGGGGTTAGACTCAAAGGTGGGCAGAGTGCAGGCAATATCAACAGAGCGGCACTTGGAAGTCTAGTAAGGCAAGTCATCCACAGGTGGGAATGTACAATTGAGCACGGGAACTTAGGGGAATTCTCCAGTCTTGGGGAAATGGAAGGTACAGGCAGGGAGGCAGGTTACCAGAAATGGAGCCAGGAACAGAGGTTGAAGGGGAAGCAAATGGCGGTTCTGGCCTTGGAACTTGGAAGTTGGGCCTGGATCACCTCCTTGGATCAGATGGGGGAGGGAGAGTGGAATGAACGGCACAGAGCCATGAGAGAATATGATTGGACAGAACTGTCAGCTGGCCAGGGAGGGGATGCATGGGTCTGATTGAGGGAAATTGAGAGCTGGAGGTTGACTTCCTGGGTAGAAATGAAATCTGTCATCTGCCTCTTTAGGGTACACAACCAGGACCCCCACTAGCCCACATGGACCCTCATGTGAATTGAAAATGGTTCCCCTCTGGGCAGGCCAATTGAGAAGACACACCAGAGGCTCTCAGGTGACACCTTCGGAGGAAGAGATAAACTCTTTTTCGTCCTGCAGGTGCCGCCCACGCCAGGACACACAGTTTGCTAACAGAGCCTGAGCTAGATGTCAGTGCTCACTTACTCCCTCGGTCAGGGTCTGTGTGCAGCCCACACACTGCACACCTGCACATGGATGCCCTGGGAACTGCCCAGAGAGGCGATGTGTGAACCCTCCTGTTCTCCCTGGCAGTGGGCAAACCTGGACCTTCCAACAAGGAGCAGTGACTGTGGGTGGGCTTAACTCTGTGGTGGGAGAAGGAGGTGTTGAAATAAACCAGTGCCTTTGAAAATGGACCCCACACCTCCGCTACCACCCTGTGTGGCCTCTAGTTGATTCCTTGTTCACACCATGTTGGAATTTCAAGAATCAGTGTTAGTGACCCCACCCCCCACCCCCATCTAGCAGCCACAGAGCCACGGCTGGAGAGACACTGACGAGCAGGGTAACCTCAGCCTGTGGCTTGAATCTGGCTTGAATCCTGATCTGCAGGTTATAGTAACTCCTAGAAATAACTCACATTTATAAAGCACATTACAATTTACCAAGTGCTTTCTCACACATGATCCTATTTGCTCCATGGGAGGCAGGGGTTGACAGGTGGGCCTCTCACAAATGAGAAGACAGGCTCAGAGAAGTCTGGCATGGCCAGATGGGATAGGGGGTGGTTGGGAGTATGCCCTCTGGAGTCTGACTGCCTGGGTTCCCATTCCTGGCTGTGTGACACAGAGGAAGTTGCTCCACTTCTCTGTGCCTCAGATGGAGACATGAGCGGCTACCTCATGCATGAGTGTGGCAGTTAAAATACTTAGAACAGCCTTGGCTGGTGTGGCCCGGTGGGTTGAGTGTCTCCCTCTCCATTCCTCTCTCTTTCTAAATAAATCAGTAAAAACGTATTTTTAAAAAATTCCAACAGTGCCTGACGTTGAACAGGTGACCCCAGCATAGAAGGGATCACTACTTTCACAGCCAGCTCTAGAAAGTAAGATACACCCATATGTACAAAATCTCACATCCTTCCCAGCCCATTTGTGGCATAATGAAGATTGGTCAGATTGCAGTATGACATTTGGGAAATTTAATTAGTTTGCTTGAGCACAACTTAGTTTCCACATAGCTGGACTCAGTGCCCACAGTGCAGGTCACAGTGATGAGGAAAGCAGGTGGAGAGATTCTGGGCGGGACTGGACAGTGTGTGTCCCTTGGGAAGAGGCGTCTGGCCAAAGGTGGGGTGGGCAGGTGGGAATTCAGGCTCAATGTAGCCCCTTTCTATTTTTCAACAGAATTTTCTTTTTATTTTTACTTATTTATTTTTTAATCTATTTTTATTGATTTTAGAGAGGAAGGGAGAGGGAGAGAGAGAAACATCAATGATGAGAGAATAATTGATTGGCTGCTTCCTGCATACCCCCCCACTGGGGATCGAGTCCACAACCCAGGCATGTGCCCTTAACTGGAATTGAACCTGGGACCCTTCAGTACACAGGTCGACGCTCTATTCTCTGAGCCAAACCGGCTAGAGCGAATCTTCTTATTTTTAAACAAAATACTGATTTTTAATATAAAGTATCCTGATTTTCCATTTTAGCCACTATCTTGAATTTCTTGAAAACAGTGTGTGGGCCAACCCAGACCCAGCTGCAGGCCGCCAGCTTGTGCTGCTGCTCCAGGCTGCCCTGTCTGACTGCCATCCTCTGGAGCCTTCAGTGCCTGCCAGCCACCTCTCTCCAGGTCTATCAGATACACCCTGCTTGTTCCTCTCCTTGAGGTCCATAGATAGTCAAATGTCTGCCATGAACGTCATGGGGGTTCTGCCTGGAGCATATCAGAGGGAAGGTGCCATAAAAATTAATTACTCAGCTAATTACCACGTAGCATGAAAAATACTGTGCTGTGTAAAATACGGTAAACTGAAATGCACTTCTAAGTGTGAACAAGCAATGCTCAGTGCTAAGGAAACTCCACACACGTGAAAGACACTATGTGCTCACTGTAGTGTTGACACCACATGAAAACCTTTATTAAAGCGAGGAACTTCAAAGTCATCTCCCCCAACCTCTCATATTAATATGGAGAACCTCAGAGAAACCTGCTCAAGATCTCAGAGCTAGCACCAGCCCCCCAACTCCAACACGGTGCCCCCCATGTGCTCGCTAAATGCACTCTTCCAACTACTGTGCAATGCCTGCCTTCCAGGGCCTGCAAGTGCTCTCCTCGGGGCACATCCTCATTCATGTCACCCAAGCATGTTCATCAGAAGCACTTCTGCATGTGTAGGGTAGCACTGGAGCCTCAGGAAGTGATAATATGGTAGCTTACATTTGTAGAGTGCCTTATAAGGTTACTAAAGGCCTTGAATGTTCCTCTACTTTTCTGGAAGGTGCACAAGACATTAAAAAATAATAATAACCTGGGCTCAGGGTCAGGCAAACCTTGTATAAACCTTGTAAAGTCACTTTAAGAGGCAAGTGACTTTGTGTGAGTCACTTGACCTCCTGGAGCCTCATATATCCTCCTGCATGGATAATAGCTACTACTTAGTATTAGTATACTTCTTATGAGATTTCCCAGCCCCCAGTTAAAGACATGTCGCTGAGTGACTGTGACACTGGATCCCTGACTCTGGTCCAGGAATGTTACTTGGCTGACAAGTGACCTCTTTAAAATTGGCACAAGGTCCGTGACCCTAAAGGGTGCGTTACACATGCAGATACACACGCCCATGCCCTGCTGCATGCCCACAGGCAGAAGGTTGCTCAGGAGGTGGCCCTCGGGAAGCCACCCTGGCAAACTAAAAGCCAAACTTCAGGTCACCCCAGTTCTCCTGGCACCACAGGCCAGCAAATGCCTTGGTTGGAGCTGGTTGCCCCTGCATCTGGCTGGCCACTGGCACTGGGACACCTTCTCCCTGGCTTCTAAATCCATTTGGCAATCTGGTTCACAGTGAGACCAGTCTGTTTCAGCAGCGAATTGCAGAGACAGTGGTCTCAGCAAGACTGAGACAACGGGATTAGAGCTGAACAGCACCTGTGCTCACACTTGCACCAGTAAAGTTACACAAGCGAGTAGTGCCTAAACCTGAGGGGATCAACATTCAGATTAGAAAGGATTTTCCAGAGAGGAACCTCCCAGACTGATGAGAGACCATGTAGGCAGAGATAGAGAAGCCAGTGGCCCAGATGAGAGGAATCAGGGGCTTAGTCTAAGCTCCATCATTGGGATCCTAATTAACTTCAGAAAATAGCTTAGCCCTCCTAGCTATTGTCCTCTCCATTTATAAGAGGGTAAAATAGCTAGTTGCAACATCTAGTAAATGTTCACAATAGTATGTCAGGCATTGTGTGAAGTAAGCATTTTGCATGTGTCTCATTGATCCTCACAACAAAGCAGATTCCATTATTATTCCCATTGTCCACATGCAGAAACCAAGGCTTATGGAGGGATAATTATCACAGGAGGAGCTGGGGAAGGCTTCAACAGCAAAGGCGATGTTGAAACTGTCTTTAAAAATGAGTAGATGTGTGTTGAATGGGCAACAGGAGAAAGAGGAGTCAGCATAGTGTATTCTAAGCCAGAGCATTAGCTTGCGCCAACGCCCAGAGGCAGGAAATGAGCTGGAAGAGCAAATTGAGATCTCACTGTGACAGAATAAGCTAAAGCAGAATAAGCGAAGGAGTTGGGCAATGATGTGTCATCAGGTCTTTTGGTGGGAGAGTCACAAGATCAGATTTGTTGGGTGGTGTAATGATTCCATGGTGTTTTTTGGATAAAATTTTGCATTTTTCATTTATTATGCCTACAATTTATTCTTTTTTAAATTTTTTCTTGTGATGAGAACTTTTTTAAAAAAGTTTTATATATATAATATATATATACACACATATATGTATATATATATATTATATATATATATTTTAAAAAATTGATTTTAGAGAGGCAGGCAGGGGGAGGGAGAGATAGAAACATCAATGATGAGAATCATTAATTGACTGCCTCCTGCACGCCCCCTACTGGGGATCGAGCCGGAAACCCAGGCATGGGCCCTGACCAGGAATTGAACTGTGACCTCCTGGTTCATAGGCCGATGCTCAACCACTGAGCCACGCTGGCTGGGCTACAATTTACTCTTAATTTCTGACCACTTCCATCTCAATACTTTTTTTTTTTTTAACTATCCTAGTGTTGTGCTTGTGTGTACTTACACATATAGTTCGTGTCCAGGCCAGGGGAGAGAAAATGACAGGAGAGACTGAGAAGGAGGTGATTATTTCTGAGAGGTAGGTAGAGTAGTAAAGTGACGGGCCACAGGGACCAAGGGGACAGAGTTAGAAGAGGGAGCAGTTGGTCAGCACGTCACATGTTGCCAAGAGGTTAAATTGGATGAGGACTAAAAAAAGGCTGTGGGATTGAGCAATGCGAAGGTCACAGGGGACTGCACAGACAGCTCATTGCTCTGCAGACACAAATGGGAGATGAAGAAGCAGAAGCAGCAAGGACAGACTCACCCTTTCAAGAAATTTGCAAAAGGAAAGACAGAGAAAGAATGATGGGTTAAGTGAGGGAGGAGGCTCAGATTTGCTTGTTTTGTAGTTTGTATGAGTGAATAGGAGCACAGATGGGAAGGTGAGCATCAGACAGGGAAAGGGACATAGGAGAAATAAACCTGGAAGTAGAATGAATCTTCAACAATGGAGATGGCGAGAAAGCTAAAATCCAGGCTACAGCTTTCCTTTGGGATGACAGCTAAGGTTGAAGTGTGCAATCTGATTGGAGAACTCTGAGAAGCTGGTTTCTATCCTTTCCCCACAGAAGTATTATTGAGATCATTGGCCAGCTGCGGAATCCTGGCATTCTTATTCCTGTGCCCTCTCCCCCAGAGCACACACATTTACTCACTACATGACACGGGGGACAGCCCCTTCTCTGGGCCTCACTTTTTCTGCCTGAGGCTCCTGGTAGGGGTGGGGCTACATTGGTGGGGGCGAGGGGTACAGGGAGGGCATCTGTAGAGGGGAGGTGGACCACACAGGTAGGAAGGAGGGAAGAGGCAAAGAGAGGGGGGTAAGCCAGGGCTTGGTGATGCAGCTTCAAGGCTCAGGGTCTCCACACACTGATGCCAGCTTTCCCAAGGGCTGGGTTCTCTCTGATCGACAATTCCTGTTCTGCCTGTTTTCTAATAATGCTCCCATTTCCATTCCAAAGATGAACCCAACGAAGCCTGGATCCAAATGAAAGATTAAAAACAATAGCAGTGAGCAAGTGGGAGAGGTCTGTGGCTGCCAGCACGTATGTAATGCCGCCTGTTCCTGGGCACTTACATAAGCACAGCGCTGCAGTGAGTCACAGCTGCCTGCAGAGCTGAGACATGATTAAGCCTTACAACTCCTCTGCCTGGAGCAGGGCAGGGTGTGCTATTTAACCCCTCTGCTCCCAGGGCCTGGCACAGGAGAGGGCTGGCCTTGGGTAGACAGCTGCTCAAGATTGTTGAGTTCGGGGCATTGGAGAGGAGTCTCTGAGACAGCAGCAAAAGGCCTTTCATCCCCGAACACAAATACCTCTGGGAAAAATGAACATATGGACTCCCAGCATTTCAAAATTGAGTGGAACTTTAGACTTGTCCAGACAAATCTTCCCCCCCACCCCCACCCCGGGGTTCCTAGCTCTGAGTCTTTGGGCTTGCTTTCTCACTTATTTCATTCTCGGTAGCCTCATCTGTGAAATGAAACTTATTTGTGGTGCCTGGCTCACCAAATGGACACCACTGTTAAAATGGCAGAAGCCCCTGCCTCCACAAAGAATGGAGAGTCCTGGGTTAAAATGTCATTCACCAATTCCAAATGTCTGTCCTGGTCTCACTTAGTAACCACCTGATTCTGCCATCCAAGAGTTATCTAAGTACATGATTGCCAGAAAATCTTTTCTTTTTCATAATTGTTCTATTTGAGAATGTGTATTTAAAGCAGGGGTTCTCAACCTGTGGGTCGCCAACCTGTGGGTCGCAACACCTTTGGGGGTGGAACGACCCTTTCACAGGGGTCGCCTAAGACCATCGGAAAGCACATATATAATTACATATTGTTTTTGTGATTAATCACTATGCTTTAATTATGTTCAATTTGTAACAATGAAAATACATCCTGCATATCAGATATTTACATTACAATTCATAACAGTAGCAAAATTACAGTTATGAGGTAGCAACGAAAGTAATTTTATGGTTGGGGTTCACTACAACATGAGGAACTGTATTAAAGGGTCACGGCATTAGGAAGGTTGAGAACCACTGATTTAAAGCATGTATTCTAGAGGAAAGGGGACCTATAAATATTAATAGAAGTGAGAGGCACCTAAAAGGTGGGGAGAGGAGATGGCTTGAACACAAGGGATTAAGTAAAAGGCTGCATGCTGACTGGTGAAGCCCCCTTGCCCTTCAGCTGCTTGCTTCTAGGAATGCTGACAGCCAGGTTCACATGCTCCAGGAGGGAGACTGGAGCATCTTGATCTGGAGATTGAACCACGTTTGGAGAAAGGCCTCACATCCTACAGACACTGACACTTGGAAGCACCTCAGCGCAAAAATCCCATCATTGCTCAGTTGCCGGAAGCAGTGGCCTCAACTCTATCAGATCCATCACCTTTTTCTAAAAAAAACAGCTTTACTGCCCAGCCCGTGTGACTCAGTGGTTGAGCATCGACCTATGGGCCAGGAGGTCAAGGTTCGATTCCCGATCAGGACACATGTCCGGGTTTCGAGCTCGATCCCCAGTGTGGGACCTGCAGGAGGCAGCCAATCGATGAATCTCTCTCACCATTGATGTTTCCATCTCTCTCTCCCTCTCCCTTCCTCTCTGAACTCAATAAAAATATTGTTTTTAAAGAATTTTAAAGGTATGTATGCTTTTTGCCTGGATTCTTTCATGAAGCATAATTATTCTAAGATCTGACCGTGCTGTAACACCACCTCCTTTTAAAAATAAATATTTTTAAATACCCCTTTACTATCTGAAATGAAATTACTAGTTAAAATAATAAACCTACACATAATTTTTTAAAATACATTATAGTGCCCTTACAAAGGAGAGATAAAAGGAAAGTAATTATAATGCAATAGTATGTGTTTCACTATGAAAGCATGTGAGCAGAACACCCTGGCAAACATAATAGATGCTTTCATCTTACAATGAATAAGTTTGAATTTAAGAGACATTAGATCATGTTCAGCTGAATGTTGTTGATACTTTATTATATTTTGTTATATTTTGTATAGTGGCCATTTAAAATAGGTCTAAATTAGTATATTTGAATCACCATGAGTAAGACAATTGCAATTGTAGACTAATATCAGTGCATTGATCACAAGCAAGGCTGTTGTCAGTGATATGTCTTTCTAAATGGTGAAAACCCTTGATTAAATTCTTAACAAAATAAAGTCTAGTCTCCCTTAGTAGCTGCATTCTTAGAAATGCAAATCTATAGAAATCTCAGGGTATATTAAATTCATGTGAAAACTTATTTGTATTTATGTTACCAGAAACCCAATGTTTTTTCCTTGAGTCTGCCTATCTGTGTGCACTGAGAAATGCATAATCAAGAGTTTGCAGTGTGGAAAGAAAAAAAATATAGTTTAATATTGAATTGGCGAATATGGAGATGGGGAACATTATGCTCTAAAACCCTAGCTCCCCAATGGCATGTAGGTTATAGATTATATAGGGCAAAATCACAAGACACTATGGGTTAGGAAGTACAGGGTCATGCTGGGCACTGATTGGTCAGAGATGAGATAAGGGTAATAAACCATTTCTTCAGGCCTTAAGGACAGTCTTAGCTTTTTATGGTGTGTCTCTAGCTCGTCTTATGGGATGGTAGCCAGGGAGTCATTCTACCTCAGGGCTCTGAAGCTGAAACATAACTTAAGTCAAGATGTTATCTTTAGCCTGCCTGAGGTCCGGACCTTGTGACCATTAGTCAGGTCCAGCCTGCTGTTTGCTGCCTGTTTTCTGCATTACCTGGGAGAATGATTAGGTGTTTCTGCATAACTGAGAGAATGGCTAGGAGTGGCGGGAGGGGGGAGGAGGTTATTTCTAGAGCTAGGATATAAAATTAAATTTAATCAAAGTCATAGAGACCCTGGGTTTCATTTATATATAAGGCAAAGTTGATATGCTGGATCAAACATTAAAAAGGGTTTTTCACCAAAAAACTGTCCAGGAAGACATTGAAAGTGCAGTAAGACACAGAGTTACCAGATCAAAATGCAATACTTAAGACATACTGTATTTGTGCTGACAAAGAATACAATCCATATTGTGATAATGTTTCAGAACACCAAGGGTGAGTAGAAGTTTCTAAAGAGGAAAAAAAGAGTTACGTCTAAATAGCTAGGAATATGAATGGCTGCCTCTCAGTTGTAAATAGGAAGCTAGAAAGTATGAAACAATCCTTTCAAAATTCTAAGGTGAAAAATGATTTTCAGTATTAAGTTCTATACCCAGCCAAATTATGAATCAAGTGTGAGAATAAAGAAAATTTCAGGTTTGAAAGTCTCAAAAGACTTTTCTCCCATGCATTCTTTCTCAGGAAGCTATTTGAGAATAAGTCCATGAAAATAAGGGAATTAATAAATCAAAAAAGAGAAAGACATGGGATTCAGGAAACAGGATCAAACACTAGTGAGAGTCAAATGGGATTTTTAAGATAATGACAGGAAGTCCCAGAGTGAGAGCCCAGAGAGGAACAAGTCAGCTTGGAGCGAGATGCTGAAGGCAGGAAAGTTATCTGGTAGGTTACCTGGTACATTTAACTTTGTGAACAATTATGTTAAGAAACCAATCCTTCAGAACTGAGAAATTTAGGCAATTGGGGGAGGAAACCAGTACTAACTCTAGGAATACGAAAAAGCTTACAAGAAAGGAAGCATAAGTACAATACAGTCTTTGGCTCTGTAATAAATGGTACTTACATCATTATAATAATAGAAACACTGAAATCAGATGTAACCAAAATTACAATATAGCTATATTGGCAGAAAGAAAAGTGGGAAACGGAGGTGGGAGACAGCAAAAAAGCTATCTCCCATTTTACCTATTAGAAAGCCAATAGTTAAAGTCTAGAATTCATGACTCAAACCAACAATATATGCATATTGCATAGAAAAAGTAAAGATGTAGTAAAGAAAAAAAATAACTAAAAAAAAAAAAAGCTTAAAAGTAAATTAGAGCCAGCTGGTGTGGCTCAGTGGTTGAGCATCGACCTATGAACCAGGAGGTCATGGTTCAATTCCCGGTCAGGGCACATTCCCGGGTTGTGGGCTTGATCCCCAGTATGTGCCATGCAGGCAACAGCCAATCAATGATTCTCTTGCATTAGTGATGTTTCTATCTCCCACTCCCTCTCCCTTCCTCTCTGAAATCAATTTTTTTTTAAAAAAAGTAAATTAGACAGGAGATCGCTGTTTTTCCTTATGAGCCTTTTGGCATTGTTTAACTTTTAAACAATGTAAAAGTTACATAAGTAAAAATTAATAGATAAAAAATATCTTAAATGTGCTTCTTGGATAAGAGAAAAACTAAATTTGAGAAATTATTGTGGCTGTGGTAGAAGTGGTCTGGGAACTTTCTCAAGAGCAGGAACATCTGCATTCTGACCCTAAATTAAAATAAATCGTTGAGCTATACTCTTTGTCTTGTGACAGGCAAAATAAACCAGCCCCTTTGAAAAGGGAAACCAATGACTTCTCTGGCTGGAAAGGACCACAGAGGAGGCCAGGGAAGGACCCTGCTGTGCACGCCTACTTTGGTCTCTCTCTCTCTCTCTCTCTCTCTCATTTGGTGAGTTGTCAAGTCACCAGGGACAGGAGGCTACGTTCTCTATTACACGGAGCAACAAAGGGGGAATGAGTGGTTCGATAATGAGGCCTGATCATCTGTCTCACACAGAGAAAGCCTGGGCCTCCCAAAGGCTTTAGGTTACAACCTAGATGGCACTTATCAGGGTTCCTAAAGTTACAACTGGGACATGAAGAAGCCACAGAAGATGCAGGATGAGTATTCTTCTCAAGGACAAAGACCTGCAGACACATTAAACAAAGATTCCCAGGTATGGAAGCAGATTGGTGGTGATGTGTCTATTTTTATTTTTTTATGGATTTCAGAGAAGAAGGGAGAGGGAGAGAGAGATAGAAACATCAATGATGAGAGAGAATAATTGATCAGCTGCCTCCTGCGCGCCCCCCATTGGGGATAGAGCCTGCAACCAAGGCATGTGCCCTTGACCAGAATGGAACCCAGGACCCTTCAGTCCACAAGCCAACACTCCATCCACTGGTCCAAGCTGGCTAGGGCGAGATGTGTCTCTCTTTAAATATTGCTCTAAATTTCAGGTTGCCTTGTATGTAGAGTGAAGATTAAAAATTGTTCAATTGCTGTTGGGCTTTAATGAGGAGTTTTATTTTAGTGAGGTGGAAGGGGGGGATATGGGCTGGGTGGGGTGCTATAGTTTGTGACTGCTATCCATACTTAGGAAATGTCTGTCTGCTTGGATCACAAGCCCAATTCACATGGGTGGCAGCTTTACCTGGTTTGGCAACTTTACTTGCGCTACAGCCCTAGTGCCCAGGAAGAGAAATCCCCTTTGGCCTCGCCAGCCTCAACCTGGGAATTGATGAAAACAGCATGTCCCTTTTGAGCCTGTATTTTCAAGTGAGGTCATCTCGAGCCAGATCTGATAATCTGCATGTTAGTTCATCACAAATTCTGATGGAGACATTGACATTTACTTGACTCTAGAACAGAGTGCATTACATCTCGGGTGTGTTTTGATAACTATCTCATTAAGAACCTTTGAATGTTTAGTAGGAATAGTTGAAGATCTACAACTAGAGATTAAGGTAGTCCTTTCTGAAGAGGTTTTCCAGACTTTGGTCGGTTTTTCATTACACGTTTTATTTTTTTATATATATATTGTATTGATTTTTTTACAGAGAGGAGGGGAGAGGGATAGAGAGTTAGAAACATCCATGAGAGAGAAACATCGATCAGCTGCCTCCTTCACACCCCCTACTGGGGATGTTGCCCACAACTAAGGTACATGCCCTTGACTGGAATTGAACCTGGGACCTTTCAGTCCGCAGGCCGACGCTCTATCCATTGAGCCAAACCAGTTAGGGCTCATTACACATTTTATTAACTAGACCCTAAGTCAGCCATGGGCAAACTACGGCCCGCAGGCCGGATCCGGCCCGTTTGAAATGAATAAAACTAAAAAAAAAAAAAAAAAAAAAAAAAAAAGACCGTACCCTTTTATGTAATGATGTTTACCTTGAATTTATATTAGTTCACACAAACACTCCATCCATGCTTTTGTTCCGGCCCTCCGGTCCAGTTTAAGAACCCATTGTGTCCCTCGAGTCAAAGAGTTTGCCCACCCCTGCCCTTAGTCCTCTCCCCCAAACCCCCCTCCACCAAAGAAAGAATTTGATTTGACCGAAAGAGACAAAAATATGGACATAGGACATAAACACAATGTTTGAGTGAACCAGTGCTAGAAGGAGCATCCCTGAACTGTCAGAGGTGTTCCACAGGATTTTCTGGGTTCCAGCAGGTCTGAAACCCCCACCTCAAACCACAGAGCTCTCAGCTCCCCAGATAACCTGTGGCAGAACCTCTCTTTATGATTGATGCATTTTGGAGTTCTCCCAGTCTCTGGCTACAGGGGCTGGTCTGTTAGTCAAGAAATAGTCAGGGCTGCCCAGACAGTGTAGCTCAGTGGTAGAGCATAGACCTATGGACCAGGAGGTCACCGTTTGATTCCTGGACAGGGTATATGCCCAGGTTTTGGGTTTGATCCTCGGTAAGGGGCGTGCAGGAGGCAGCCAATCAATGATTCCCTCACATCATTGATGTTTCTATTTCTTTCTCTCCTTCTCCCTTCCTCTCTGAAATCAATAAAAACATATTTTTTTAAAAAAGAAATAATCAGGGCACTGCGGGTGCTTCCTGGGGAATTCACGGTGAGGAAGGAGGTCAGCAGCATGGCCATCCACACCAGCAATCCTTGCCACACGTCATAGTAGACTTCTGGGGGCACTAGGTGTAAGAATAAAAGTTCCTGCCTCACTCCCCCCTTGTTTCCTGCCTTCCAACTTCCTCTAGTAACAACATGATAGCAACACAACTGTCCCACTCCTAAGGGACAAATACTACTCAATTCCAGCTGATACCAGCTACCATCTATGGAGGGGTTACCACGCACCAGGCGCATTACTTATGTCTTTCAATCCCTGTGATAACCTCAAAAAAAGATGGTACCATTTTCCAATGAGGAAACAGAGGCTTTAAGAGGTATTCCCACATTGAGCTGGTATTAAACTTACACGAGGTGAGCAGATATCTTCTTTCTAGTCATTTTTGTATAAATATATGTGAGTTGGGTTTCTACCTAATACAAAGACCAGTCTGACCGTGATGATCGTCCAGGGAAAACGGAGACCACCAAGCTGCAAGAGCAGCCTGTGCGTCTCAGGGGCTCCGGGAGGGGAGGCGCACAGGCTCCAGTGCTTCCTCGGTGCTGTGTTGCTGTCTCACATCGAGTGGTCAGTGGTATGTTGGATTAGCAGCGATTTTCAGCCGGTGTGTGCCACGATAGAGTTAAAACATGCAATGCCTGACTGTTTAGTCAGGGCACCAACCTCTTTTACCTTAGATTGTCAAATAAAAATAAAAAAATGACAACAGCCAACACAACAATAGCCACCCAGTGTGAATGAATCAAAATTATACCGCCTGGCCAGCATGACTCAGTGGTCAAGCGTCAACCTATGAGCCAGAAGGTCACGGTTCCATTCCCGGTGAGTGCACATGCCTGGGTTGCAGGCTCAGTACCCAGTGTGGGGCATGCAGGGGGCAGCCAATCAATGACTCTCTCTCCTCATTGATGTTTCTATCTCTCATTCCCTCTCCTTTCCTCTCTGAAATCAATAAAAATTTATATTTTAAAAAATTATACCTATTCTTTGTCATATCAGCAAAAAATTTATTTTTTGGTGTGCCACAGAATTTTAGTAATTAGTTTATGTATGCCATGAGATGCAAAAGATTGAAAATCACTGGACTAGGGTGATTATTTCTGAGATTACAAGTGATTTTAAATGAATTTTAACACTTTCTTATCTGTTCGTTTAAGTTTTTCTGCAATAAATGTCTATTTCCTATGTAATTTTGTAAAAGGTAAGGAGAAAAAAATAAAATAAAACAAACCTCTGAGTGCTCATTGCTCATCACCACTTGCTAGTAACTGCTCCCAATCCCAGAAAATATACCATGCAGACTCCCGGATGCCAGAAGTGAACTAAATTTTTCTCTCCCTCTCATTTTCTCTTTCCCTTTTCCTTTCACCCCAACTTGAGGGGTAGCCTGCACTGCCTCAGGGGAAGTATGTGGTGGGACAGAAAACAAAATAGCATGCAAAATAAAGTTGACCCTTGAACTATTCAGGGTAGTGGGACCCATCCTTGTACAATGGAAAATCTGCACATAAATTTGGACTTCCCACCCTGGCAGTTAGGCTCAATTGGTTGAGTGTCAACCTGTGCGACAAAAGGTCACCACTTTGATTCCTGGTCAGGGCACATACCCAGGTTGCAGGTTCCATCTCCTATCAGGGTACATGCAGAAGGCAACTGATTGATGTTTCTGTCTCTCACATTGATGTTTCTATCTCTTTCTTCCTCTCTCTCTAGAGACCAATTTTAAAAAGTTGGACTCCCCCAGAACTTAATACTCCTTTGGCATCTGCTGGAAATGGTTCCAGGGTCTCCCTCAGACACCAAAATTTGCATATGCTCAAGTTCCTTATATAAAACTAGAGGCCCGAAGCATGAAGATTCGTGCAAGTATCGGCCTTTCTTCCCTTGGCTGCCGGCACTGCCTTCGCTCCGGACCAGAGACATCTTTCCACATCTATGGATTCCCAACCCAAGATGGAAAATACTATCTTCAGTCCTAAATTGGTTGAATCTGTGAATTCAAAACCCATGGAAACAGAAGGTCAATTGTATATTTATTGGGTAGGGGGATAGGGGGGTGTGTATAAATGGACCCATGTATTTCAGATCCATGCTGTTTAAGGAGCAATTGTACTATCTTTCCTGGCTTTTATTTCTCTAAGTGTAAGCACCAGAGAGATTATGGATGGAGGCAGAATATGTGGAAAAGCATGAATAGAAAAAGGTTTCCTCAATTCTAGAAAGAGGCTCCCCTGGGAGAAGAATAGGAGGCTGATCATTTCAGAGCATTGGCACCAAAATTAAGCTTTTTTTTTCTTCTAACATTAAATAATTGTCTAAAAAATTAAAACAAATTTTTACTAACTTCTACAGTGAAGAACATAAAAGTACACATGGAAAGCATTGACATGGGCACTATTTTAACATCAATAACAGAACCTCTTAAACAGGCACCCCCACCAAAAATTTCAGGAAGCTTTAAAGTAAGGGAAAAGCCACTGAATCAAGGGTCTGAAATTATCTCTACTTTGAAGCCACTTTTTTAACTCTACAGCTCACTAGAGACAGAGATTAAGCAAGAAGTGAAGTCCTATAAAGATATTTTTGGAACTCTGCTTTCTTAAGAACTTAAGGGAATTGCACATTCATGTTTTTTCTGCACAAGTGCCTCTGTCCTGGTTTCTTTTTCTTTTAATATATTTTTATTGATTTCAGAGAAGAAGGAACAGGGGGAGAGAGATAGAAACATCAATGATGAGAGAGATTCATTGATTGGCTGCCTCCTGCACGCCCTCTACGGGGATCGAGCCCACAATCTGGGCATGTGCCCTTGACCAGAATTGAACCCAGACCCTTTAGTCCACGGGCCAACGCTCTATCGACTGAGCCAAACTAGCGAGGACTGTCCTGGTTTCTGCTTCTCAGCTTCTGAATGTTGTCCATCAAGGATCTATGAGCTGGATGCTCCATAGATGTGATCCACAAAGACTTCCCTGCTGGCCTTTTCCCTTCTATCTTCTGATCAGCCCTGGCCTGTGGGTAAATCACATCCTTTTACCAGGTAAATAACCAACTGCTCAAACCCAACCAAGAAAGAGAAGAGGGTTGGATTGAGGGAGGGGAAAGGGCAACATCTTACCACCTGATTCAGTTTTCTGTTTGTTTCAAAGGGGTGTGTGTGTGTGTGTGTGTGTGTGTGTGTGTGTGTGTGTTTTTAAATAAATAAACATTTTATTTAGAATAATTTTAGATTTATAGAAAAGTTGCAAAGATAATATAGAGAATTGCTATCTCTCTCTCACCCAGTTTCCCCTAATGTTAACATCTTACATTTCATGGTCCATTTGTCAAAGCTAAGAAAACAGTATTAGTACATTATGATGAACTAGACTTTATTCAGATTTCACCAGCTTTTCCATGAATGTTCTTTTTCTGTTCCAGCTTTCAATTCAGGACACCACATTGCATTTTGTGATTCATCATTTTAAATTTTTATTTTATACAAGTTACACATGTTCATGATTTGAAAAGTGAAATGATCATACATGACTTATGACAAAGAAATGCTGTTTCTGCCCAAACCTTCCTCACCTCAAGTTCCCTTCTGTCCAAGGCAAAATATTTCAGGTTTCTCACTCCATTTACCCTCCCTTCCTTCAGTCTAGCCATACTGGCCTCTCCACTGTTCCTGGAATGCGCCACACCTACTCTCATTTTAAGGCCAAATCTTTGCTCAGATATCTTCTTCCCAAAGAAGTCTACCCTAACCACCCCATTTAAAATTGTAATACTCCTCACCTATGCATGCCCAATCACTCTTACTATGCTTTGTTTTTTTCCCCTTCAATACTACGTAATTTGTTTGTTTGTTTGTTATGTACATTGTTTATTATCTCTCTTTCTCTACTAGAAGGTACTCTGTAGTGGCAGAGATATTGTCACCAATGAATCCTAAACACCTAGGACAGTGCCGGGCACACAATAGTCACTCAATAAATCTTTGTTAATTAGTTGAAAAAATGATGAATGAACAATATTAAGAGAGAAGGAAGCAGACAAGAAGAGGTAAGTTCTTTTCTCTGCCAGCTCTATAATATTCTTCGGATTTTCCTATTGGCAGAGCCTAACATGGAGCCTTCTGGCAAGGGAGAAATTCAGTTTGCAGAGTTTTATAGTCAGTGTTTCAGATGATCCATCAGTTCTTTTATTTTCTCCTGGAGCCCCTGTACCTTCCTGCACCAGGTTTGTTGTTTCTTCTTTTTAAAAAAAATAAATAAATAAAATCTTTTTTGTTCAGATTATTACAGTTGTTCCTCTTTTTTCCCCCCATAGCTCCCCTCCACCCACTTCCCACCCCACCCTCTGCCCTTACCACCACTCCAATGTCCTCATCCATGGGTGTATGATTTTTGTCCAGTCTCTTCCCGCATCCCCCACACCCCATTCCTCCCCCCAGCCCCCCCCCCCAGAGAATTGTCAGTCCACTCCCTTTAAATGCCCCTGATTCTATTATATTCACCAGTTTATTCTGTTCATCAGATTATTTATTCAGTTGATTTTTAGAATCACCGTACCTCTGCACTTTACTTCCACACCTCCTCTGAGTCTCAGTGTGCTTTTTTCTTTCCTTCTACTTGTAGAATTTCCACTCAGCCAGCCTTCCTGTGGTTCTGGATGATGTTTGTTTTGCCTTTTAGTTGTAGTTTTGAAGTGGTTGTGCAGGCAGCAATTTCAGGTGTTTACCTATGCCGCCATCTTGGTTTCTCTCTGTTGTTTCTTCTTGAGGCCTGTTGCTTAAGTTGTTCTGTTACTTCCCTTCCCCATCATTGTGGATATCTTCTCTCTTTTGTTGAATCCTCAATTTCCTGAATCCCACACTTCCTCTTTCTTGGTTTAATCATTTTCAAAACTCACGTCCTGCAGTATCTTCCTGAGAAAGGATGCAGGGGAGATAAGCATTTTGCATATCTGAAGCCGCCTACTCTCAGACTTAGTGGATAGTTTATCTGTGTAAGAAAATCTAATTTAAAAACTATTTTCCTCTGAATATTGAAGGTACTGTGCCACTGTCTTCTAATTTTCAAATTGCCAAATTTTTTTTTTGTATGCTCGTCTCTGAATTTTAAAGCTTTCCTTGTTTCCTGTGTTTTTCATTTGTTTGTTTGTTTGTTTTGATCATGACTACTTATTCATATGTGTGAGAGATCAAAAGGCTGGTTGATAGTTCAGTGTGCATGGGAGGAGCATGTTGAAAACTAGCCACTTCCTTTCTGTCTGTATTTCCTCTTAGATGGGTCACTTTTTCCAGGTAGAAGTGATTTAGTTTTGTGTGCAAAGTATTTGTGAGTGTACTGAGGAGGAGGGTCTACTCAGTATGCAGACTCTCACTTAATCACACTTTTTTCAATATGGTACTTGCTCTGCCCTCTGCTGTGCCCTGAGTCCTCAACTCCAAAGCTTCTTAGCTCAGTCTCTACAGAGAATACATCCTCTCCAGTCCCCTGCCAGAGTGGACAATCAATCTCCTGGGTGCATGGGGTAGGAAAAGAGATACGAAGTCCAAGGATTTTATTCAGTCTTCTTGCTTGGAGTTACACCCTGAACCATTTCCTGGCTCCATCACGTGTGGCCTCTAGGGCCCTCTGAGCCCTGGTCTTCTGTGATCTGTGAACCTTCGCAAGGTGAAGCTCACTGCCTAGTGAGTAACACAGACAGGGAGATACAGGAGGTCAAGAAAGGGGAGGTGACAGTGTGACAGGGTGGTAGGGAGACCTGGAAGAAAAGGTGGGACTTCAGAAGAATGAAAGCAATTGGAGGAGTAGGGGGAGGGGGCACCTCCTCAGGTGGCCCTGCTTGAAGATATATTGAGGCAGCATTGTTATAGTACTTTTGGGGCCTGGTAAATAGACAGAGGATTCTAGAGGATGATGAAGTTGGAGAGTAAACTTGGGCCAGATTGTGGAGAATTTGAGTCTCTTCTCTAAATCAGTGGATCTGGTGATAAAAATCAACCGGAGAGTTTTAAAAAATACCAGACCTTTAAAAATCTGAATGTCAGAGATTTGAGCCCAGGAACCTATAGTTCTTTAAATTTACCACATGGCCTGGCAGGCATAGTTCAGTGGTTGAGTGTCCACCTATGAACCAGGAGGTCACAGTTTGATTCCCTGTCAGGGCATATGCCCAGGTTTCAGGCTTGAGTCCTAATGTGAGGTGTGCTGAAGGCAGTGGACTGGATGTTGAGGGACAGGAGACAAAGATGCATGGGAAGCAATTTCATTACCCAAGGCAGAGAGTGTCATGAGGGACTACAGGAGGGAAGTGGCTGGGGGGAAGGGGGATTTGTCAATTCATCTGTTATGGTTTGAACTGTATCCCCACCCCCATCA
Source organism: Myotis myotis (assembly GCF_014108235.1). Classification (NCBI taxonomy): domain Eukaryota; kingdom Metazoa; phylum Chordata; class Mammalia; order Chiroptera; family Vespertilionidae; genus Myotis; species Myotis myotis. Next base: position 9,807,424 of record NW_023416318.1, read on the forward strand.
CATGCATATGTTCAAGAACTAACCCCCAGTACCTCACAATATGACCTAATCTGGAAATAGGGTCATTGCAGATTAACTTACATCTTAACTAGTTAGGGTGAGCCCTAATCCAATATGACTACTCTCCTTATCAAAAAAAAAAAAAGGGAGGGGGGAATTTAGACACTGTCATGGAAAGATGATATGAAGAGGAATAGAGGGAAGATGGCCATCTGCAAACCAAGGAGAGACACCTGGAACAGGTCCTCCCTCACAACCCTCAGAAGGAACCAACCCTGCTGACACCTTGATCTTGGGCTTCTGGCCTCCAGAACTGTGAGATAATAAACTGCTGTTTATGCCCCCGCCTCCCGTCTGTGGTACTTTGTTAGGGCAACCCTAGCAAACTAATACACCGTATTTTTGGAAACCCATTCCTGGATTCAAGTTACCTCTTCTTCACTTTCTCGTGAGGAATGATTCCCCAAAGCTACCCTCCTGAGAGGGCTGGAAGCCGCAGTCGCAGAATGAGGTATGCGTTTCCAACCTGAGGCACTGGATGCACTTCTACTTCAGTGAGTAGCGGTGGCTTTTCTGGGTCATTGATCAGTTTGTTTCCAGAACCCACTTGAGAAATCAAATAACTTGCTCTAGTGATTGAAAGTTGTTGCATATACATGTCTATTCTCCCTACCTGAGGAAGTAATCAGTGCCCAAAATCTCAAGCTATAGGTAAGGCCAGAGGAGAAAGATAAAGGCTCTCTATGGAGCCTTTAACCTTCCGCCAGTAGTTCATCCAGAAAGAAAAAAGCTGCAACAGGTGGAACAACCTACAAAGAAGGTAAACCCTGACCTGTCATTCTATAACTTAGGCTTTGCTGAAATAATTATCCCGCTTGGCTAAACAAAGAATTTCCAAGAACTCTATATATCAAAGCCAATGGCACGATGATTGATGTAACCCCATGGGACCGGGGACAGCAAGTCTACCACAGAACTCTTGGCTTCCAGTAATTCAGTGTTGCCCTCACTAACATCCTTGGCCACCTTGGTGCTTTTACTGCCAATGCTCCCAACACCAGTCCTCACTCTAGGCCACCTGCCACCTGCTCACTCTGAGGCGGCCAAGTTTTGCTAGAGAAAGTATCACAACTGCACCACAGGGCCTGCTAAGTATCCCCACTCCCCAGCCACACTTGGGCTGTCCGCCTGGAGTTGGCTTCCTGTTGCTTCACTCCCAACCCTTCCAAAGAACTGTCTGGGCCCCACAAATCAGTTTCATCCCATGCCTTTCACTTTCATCTGAGAATGTCATTTTCATTTTCCCGTGAAGTAAAGTCTTCAGGCATATACCACCTCAACTCTGTTTCTCTCCACCTTAGAATTTCTCTTTGTTCGCATCCATCCTCTCTGGGGTCCCTCCTATTTCAGAGGAAGAGGTGATGTTTTGTTTTCTTGTCTTGGCAAAGGCATCTCTACTCTGAATCCCGTCCCTTTTTAAAACATCAATTATCTCATTTAAAAAAAAACAACACACACACACACACACACACACACACACACACACACAACTTTTATTTCAGAAAAATTTAAATACATACAAATAATCTTATTTGCTTTTTGCATCTCCAAACTTTCCTGCCTGTAAGATCAGGTCTCCTTCAGCCTGAAAAACAAACTATTATAATCTTGCTATTCCCTTGAGCGGCTTCCTAATTTCTTTACATTTTTTAATGACCACATGGGGCCAACAAGTTCTTTCCTTTCTCCCCTTTATTTCTTAACTTCCTGCAATCTAGCTTCAATCTCTATCACTCTACTGAAATTCATCTTTCGACTTTTTTACCTTGTTATTTTGAAATAAATTCAGACTTATAAAAAAGTTGCAAAAATTGTGGAAAAATTCCCATATACCTTTACCCAGTTTCCTCAAATGTTAACGCCTTTTATAACTATAGTATGTTTATCAAAATTAAGAAATTAACTTTGATACAATACTATTAACAAACCACAGACTTCATTAGAATTTCACCAGGTTCACCAATGTCTAACTTCTAAATCCATACTTTTGAGAAAGCTTTTTTCTAAAGCCATCATAAAGAACATTTTTTTAACTTCTTAAATTTTGAATATAAAAGTGAGGAGTGATGAGTAGAAAATTTGGAAAATGTGGAAAGATATAAAAAAGAAAATACAAGAGCCAGAAGAACACATTAAATGACAATACCATGGAAATATCATCAGCAAAATCTATACTGTGGATTTCTTCGGGGGGAAAAAAATCAAGGAACAATAGAAAAATGAAAGGGGAACCTGTAATTTAAAAAAGATTCATAAGCCCTAGCCTGTTCGGCTCAGTGGATAAAGTGTTGACCCACAGAGTCAAGGGTCCCACGTCCAATTCCCGTCAAGGGCACATACTTCGGTTGCAGGCTCCATCCCAGCCCTCATTAGAGCGCATGTGGAAGGCAACCAATTGATGGGTCTTTCTCACATCAATGTTTCTCTTTGTGTGTCTCTCCCACTCCCCTCCACTCTCTCTAAAAACCAATGGAAAAATATCCTCAGGTGAGGATTAACAACAACAAAAAAGATTCATGAGCTACAGCACTGGTCGGCAAACTCATTAGTCAACAGAGGCAAATATCAACAGTACCACGATTGAAATTTCTTTTGAGAGCCAAATTTTTTAAACTTAAACTATATAGGTAGGTACATTGTTATCAACTTAACTAGGGTACTCCTAAGCTGGCCTTTGCTAAAAACGTCCTCAATCTGATTGAGGTACATTCGCTGAGGTCAACCCCTTCCAACTCCCCCATCCACACTCGTCTTGTGTACTTGTTTCGTCTATCTCCTTTCGTTCATCCTCTCTATATGTCCAAACCATCTCAACATACCTTTCTCAGTCCTCAACACTACATCTTCTTTCACTCCATAATGTTCCCTAAAATTAACTGAATAAAATTTACTTAAAGTTTTAAGTCTTAGTTAAACTATAAGTACGTTGAATAAAACCTGATATCATACTTATAATGATATTATTATTGGTAAAATTAAATTCCTTACAATTTACCTTACAATATCCATAAAATTAAATCATGACAATGGCTGACAAACACTAATGTGAACAATGGCCTTGCATCTCTTTGAAAAGTTTGGGTAAGTCAGGCTTGCATGTTGTTTTTAATTTTAGGCACGATTTCAGGTTCTCATCAATAAGACGACTTCTCAATTTACTCTTGATAAGGTTCATGCTTGAAAATGATTGTTCACATAAATATGTAGACCCGAATAAGGAAAGAACAGCAAACGCTAGTTTTTTCAGTTGATTATATGAGTCAGGAATACTATTCCAGGTGTCAAAAATCAACATATCTTCCTTCTCCAGGTCTTTCAAAGCAGACCACTATGTGCTATGAACTAAGTTCACATTTGTTTTTCTCCAATATTTCTATATCAGCACAAAGACGTTCAAATTTCGAGCTCCACAGTTCCTTGTTTTTTAAATCCAGCAATTGCATTTCAAAGTTGCCAATGTCAATATTAAAGGGAGAAAAATTTAATTCTGTTACAGTAGCATTAAGAGGTTTTTTAACAAAGGCTAATGTCACTTTGCTGTTTCTGAGTTCCTAAAACCTGTTGAGAAAAGCTTCCCTCATATTTAAAAGTGTTGTTTTGAAATAGCAAATGTCAATATCAGAATTATTTTCTTGGTGATGTTTCAACAGGATTGGGAAGTGAATCAAAGTTTCTCCTTCAAAATCTTGAGCAAAAAGAGATAATTTGTTTTCAAATGAAATAACTTCTTCTAACATTGAAAAAATTGTGTTTCCTTTCCCCGGTAGTTTATGATTAAGCTGATTTAGATGAGACATAACGTCTACCATGAAATAAAATTTTTGGATCCACTAATCATTCGTTAGTTCTGGATAGTGAACACCCTTCTCAAGAAGAAATGTTTTAATTTCTGTTAATAAGGAAGTGAAACGTTTCAAAATGTTTCCCCTTGATAACCAATGTACCTCGTTATGCAGCAGAAGATCTGCGTACTCACTCTCCATTTCAACTAAAAGTTCTTTAAATTGGCGATGATTAAGAGCTTTAGCTATGCCGAAACCGGTTTGGCTCAGTGGATAGAGCGTCGGCCTGCGGACTGAGAGGTCCCAGGTTCGATTCCGGTCAAGGGCATGTGCCTGGGTTGCGGGCATATCCCCAGTAGGAGATGTGCGGGAGGCAGCTGATCGATGATTCTCTCTCATCGATGTTTCTAGCTCTCTATCTCTCTCCCTTCCTCTCTGTAAAAAATCAATAAAAAAATATATTAAAAAAAAAAAAAAAGAGCTTTAGCTATAATGGAGTTTGATAATCTTAATCACCAATTCCATAACTTTGCAAATTTCTTCTGGAAATGTTTGCGCACAAAGCGCTTCTTGATAAATGATGCAATGGTAAGTAAGTATCTCGTGATTAATTTTTTCTTTCAAAATAGCAACAAACCCGTTTCTTAGGCCGGTCATACTTTTCACCCTGTCTGTTGAAATTGAGACAATTTTATCGAGTGGAATATGATGTTTTTCAATGCACTCAATTACAGCATTTGCTATATCCTCTCCATGTGTTTGACCTTTAAGTGACAATAATCCTAAAAGTTCTTTAGGACCTGTAGATGAAATAAATCGTACAAAAAGTGAAACTTGTGCTGTATCATTTATGTCACAAGACTTTTCAACTGCTATTGATAAAGCTGAAACCAATTTAAGATCTTTGACTTATTGGTTGGTTATATTCGAAGACATTTTGACTGTTCTATCTTTCACTGTATTAGCAGACAATGGTAACTCCTCAATTTTTTTAGAATATCTGCTTTGTTCTTAAAATCCTGAAATAGCTCTTCGGGTGCATTTATAAAACAACTTTTTATGTATTCGCCATCTCTATATGGTTTTTCTCTCTTAGCAATCTCTTGACTAACCACAAAACTTGCAATATTAACATTGTTGGAAGATTGGATCCAGTAATTAAATACAGAACTTGATTTTTCTTGACTCTTCTGCGCATGGGCCACGAAGTTTCAATTGCACTGTACGTGCGAGCCCACACGTGGTATTTTGTGGAAGAGCCACACTCAAGGGACCAAAGAGTCGCATGTGGCTTGCAAGCCTCGGTTTGCCGACCACTGAGCTAGAGTAATCAATTGCAATGTGTAGACTTCAGATTCCAATTTAAATAAACTTTTAAAAAATTATAAGACAATTGGGAAACTGTGCACTCTGAATGTTTGGTAATTTAAGAAATTATTGGTAGTTTCTAAGTGTGATAATTGTACTATGTGTATGTTTAAAGAACATTTACTTTAGAGTTACCTATTGGCATATTTATAGATGATATGACTCCAAAGTGATGCTCCTTCCTGACCTCATCCTGCTTTGCCCTGATCCTTTCCATATTGGAAAGTAGCTCCAAGCCCTTTCCAATATCAAGCAGCCCAGTCTTTTTAATCTCCTTCCAATTCTCAGCTCTGCCTATACTCCTACTTAGCTCAATAAGAGCAGGAGAGTCTGGCAGAAAACACCCCAGTATATGTTAATATTCTGTTCATGTATTATGCTGCAAAAATGCAAATATTAACTTTTACTATAGAAGGTGAATACACAAATAAACACTTGTTGAATGATAAAGGATGGGTACCATATCCCAAGTGCTGTATCAAATGCTATTTCATAATGTTTTAATTTTTCAGGCAATAATTAAAAACTCCATGTTTACATAGACACCTAGAAAAGGTATCATTAAGAAATTTTATTGTTCTTATTTCCTTGTTGTTGTTTTTTTAATATAAGATCTCTACCAATAATATGGAAACTGTGTTAAACTTATAATATGTAAACACTATGTAATCTGGAAATAAATTTGTGAAACAGATTAATTTCAGCTGTATATGAAATTATAATTTAGTCCTTTAAAGAGAATATTAATATCCAATTTCAAATATTTTTTAACTATAAATGTCACATTTATATTGACAAAAATACTATGCACATTAGTACTAATCTGAATGTGGGTGTATATTTAGTCATTTTCTTACCATTTCACTCACTTTCTTCTGTAAAGAATATTTAGAAACCTTGGGGGAAAAAGGGAGAAGCTCATTAAAATTTTTTAATTATCCTGTTACAAATTCCTCCTAATAATAAAATTGTATGCTATCAAAAAAAGTTATGCAGACTAAATAAATTTGGATCATTTATTGTATCATTATTGTTTAATGTTGTATTATAAGCACTTTGCTAAATCTTAAATATTCTTAGAAAACTTAGTTTTTGATGTATGCAGAATATTCCACCATATACATGCACCATAATGGATTTATCTCATCCTCTAGTGTTAGATACATCCAGTGACTCCTTAGTGGTCAAAGCAATTCAGTCCTCTTCCTCTTTGACTTTCTACATTACTTTGTGTTATTGGCCATCCTTCTGCCTTGAAAAGTTCCTCCATTGCCTTCTGTGATATCTTCTCCATCTTCTTATTCACAACCGAGTAATAGTTCTGTCTTCAGTTCCTCCCCAAGGTTCTATCTAGGTCCCGTCTAGCCTCCTCTTCCCCTCTTTCATCTTTTCCCTGGGTGAGCTCTTTTTCTCTTGTCTTCATTGTGAAGGATTCCCAGATCCATAACCTCAACCCTAACCTCATTCCAGTGTTCTAGACCACCAACTCCACTGTCTATTGTACATGACCACCATAAAATAGTCCAGTGTAGTCCCACCAACACTATTGAGCAAGCAAAGGGAGCCATCTTTAACTTTGCATGATCCTTTGTACCCATCCATGTCACTGCCATCTCCTCAGGATTCAGTTTGATGCCTTAGAATCACTGTCCATTCTCTCCTTCAACCTCCACTTCATCAAGTCACCAAACCCTGTAGAATCTACTCCTGCGATGTCTCCCACAACAATTTCTCATATTCCATTCCAACTGCTCCACTTAAACTTTGAATTTTCATTCCCCACTTGCATGTATGTCTTACTTGGTCTTTCCTTCTCTCCTCCAATTCCTCTTACCTCCAACCACCATATTCACCCTCCTAAAGGTTGACTTTAATTTGGGGGGCTTACCTGTTCAATAATCTTCAGCAGTTCACCATTACTCACCAAACTGAGTTCTGACATTTAAGGCCCAATATCATATGACCTGCCAAGCCCTCTCCAACCTCATTTCTTGTTGGGGTCCAGCCCCAGCAGGTCCAGGGGTTCCCCATGGTGTGGACGGAGTCGGCGAAGAAGGAAAGTCACTGAGGCGGCCTTCAGGTGATCATCCTGGCAAAGTTCCTCTTAGCCAGGTTCCTCCTAGCCAGGTTCCTCTCTTTATTGTCCTTTTACATCTGTATTTATACTATTTGATCTTAATCCTATCCATTCTATTCCAAAGGTTAGGGCGTTTCTTATCTCTATACCAAGGTTACTCTATTGTTGTATTAAGCTACAAGGAAGTAACTGAAGGAGGTTATTCTAAGTAAAGATTATGTATTTTAAGCGTGATTGTTCGTAGTTTAAGTGATTAACTACCCGCCTGGCACTTAGTTAAGGGGTTTTACTGATAAAAATCCTCACCTGGGGAAACAACCTTTCTCAGAGAGGTGGTCCTGTTTAAAACACATAGCGTTAAGAGGGGGAGCAAACATATTAAGAACAGTATGCCATATACGCCAAGTCCCTTGAAACATCCCTGCAGCGACTGCCTCAAGCAGCAAGGGTGGATTGGCTTCCAGCAATTTCTCACTTCCTTTCACATACAACGTGGAGGAGGAAGAGCATGGCTCCAGAGTCAGATCCTACTTAGTCGTGCGATGGCTTTGGGTAAATTATCTGAGCCTTTGTTCCCCAATCCATAAAATGGGACCACAGATATCATTTGTTGTTGGGAGGATAACATGAGATCAAGCACATAAAGCCTAATACCAGGCATACAGAAGGTTCTTAGTAAGTGTCAGATATTATTACTTTTATTATGTTATGCCCAGAATTCAAGATCCCCAAGAAACCATGCCAGGGAGTCAGTCCGATGCAAAAGCAGAAGGTCCTTTATTGAGTTAGCTAACCCGACCCGGGCCTCCAGTCGACGCAGCGACCGGAAACCGAGTGCCACCCGTGAGAATAGTGAGGGGAGGGGAGCCGGCTGTGGGCCCTGCCGATTGGCCAGGCGCAAGTCGGGTCTTGTTAAATCCTGGGCGTGGCCAGCAGGGGCCTGGGCTCGGGAAGAAGGCACTTTTCTGAGCACATGGCCTCTGCCCCATCATTCCCCCCTTGTCTTGGAACTTCCGGCTCAATCATGAGACGGACTGCACTTTTATTTCACCGTAGCTAGGGGCCCGTAGTGAGCACACAGAACTATCAACTGAGCTATTTTATACACTTAACAAATGGTCCGGTGGAAGGGAAAGAAACCATTTTAGCTTTAACAACTTCTATTGAAATAGGATTTTTCTTCTTAAAATTCCTCCATGGCTATTAAAAAGCCAAATAAAGATTAATTTATTTACTGTCCTGATGTTTGCATAAACACAACAAGAATGGTAACTGACTACCTTTGCTGGAATTTCATGGTTGAACCTTAATGTGCCCCGTAGGGCCAGGAAGCCAAGCCATCCAGCTGCCATCAGGCCTGCCTGCAGTATCTGCTGAGTTAGGTGAATCCCTCACCTGTAGCAACTCCACCTGAGCCCATGCTCCAGGCTTTAAGGCCCATCTCAGTAGCCCTCCTACTCGTTGCGGCCCAGAGTGTGTGGGGGTTCTGCAGGGATGCAGAGGCATCTTTACTGCTCCCCTTCTACTCTTACCAACCGCCAGTGATGGTAGGGCATGGGCCTGACGCTCCAGTGCCAGCCGTCTTCAGGGCTCCCAGGCAGGATACCAGGCTTTCTTCGTGGCATTCTTAGTGGCTTCAAGTCTTTAGAGCTCAGATAGGGCTCTTTAAAACATGATACTCCAGTCAAAGTTTTCCGTTAATAAAACCACTACTAGGCACCAGTCTTACTGAATCTATGCAAAGAAACGTACTTACTTAGCATTGCCAGATTTTGGAGGAATTACATAAGGAGAAAAACATACTGATTTACTCTAAGATTTTCTGACTTTCCTTGCTAATTTCTTTTCATGGATTTAAAACAAAACAGTAATTGTTGGTCCATGCCTCAGACTTTCTAATCTAAACAGGCTTTTTCCAGCTTTACTACCCCTGACATGGGCATGGTGACTCAGGCCTGCAAGACAGTATTACAGGCTGTCAACTGTTAGCTGTCTCTCAACAGAGGCCAAAACCTGATGGGCACCCTTCCCTGCCCAGTTGGGCACTTGTCCTCTTGGCAGCTAGACACCCTTTACTTTTGGGGGTCACCCCACACAGCTCCCTTCCAGGACAGCCAACATACATTCAAACCTGCAAAAGAATCAAAGGTTAATATAACATATCAATACAATGAAACATAATATTGGCATCATGGCCGCTTCAGGTAGCCAAATCTACCACTAAACATGTGATCCTATAAATGGTCCTTGTCTCTTTGGAGCCATATCCATGAAGATGCAGGCATTATCTAAGTGTATTACACAGTATTGTGGGGGCTCCTGGTGACAGGAGCGATCGCGAGTCATGTTACCGGCATCAGGCAGGTCAAGCACTCCGTAGCTTGAGCTTGAGCGGATTGTGTTGATCTTGATCGATCGATGCTCCATTTGGTGATGAAGTCTTTCCGGATGGACCCAGGTCATGATGCCGTCTACCTTGAGAGCGGTGGGGGTCTTTAGCACCACACCCTTCCAACGTGGCTCTAGGGTCTCCCAGCAGTACCTTCTGATGTAGACCCAATCTCCTGGTCTGTGCTGATGAGGAGTTGGGGTTGGGCTGGTCCCATAGATGGTGCGGAGGCACGACCAAATGTCCTCGTGCACCCTCTGGAGCCCTCTCAAGGAAAGAGATTGTTAAAGAAAAGCCACCCAGTCCTCACCAGTCTCTGAGTCAGATTCCTCCTCTCTTGGAGAACTTCCAAGTCCTGATGGCTTCTAGGTAACCCTGTTTATCAGTTACAGCACTCTGCTTTTTTTGTCTTTCTACCGGTTCCCTTTGTGGCAGAGCAGCAACCAGGCTTCTTTCAAGGGAGTGCGCTAGAAGTGGGTATCAGCCCCTCCTTTGCTAGCAGCAACAGGTACCAAACTCTTTCAGTACATTTGACCAGCTTCATTCCCGCCCACCTTTACAGATTCTAAGGTCCATTGTTTTCCTTTAACCAGCAAGCTAAATGACACTGGCCTGTATTATTCACTTAACATTTCTTTTTTTCTCCTATCACACCAAGGCCATGCTTTCCAGGTAGCTAGAACTCTTAGCCTTAATTCTTAGGTGATTAGCAATACATTTTAAGAGAAACAGAAAAAAGAAAAATCTTTCTTGGGTAACCTAGGTAAAACTTAGGAAAACATTTTCAACACTTAAAAACAGTTCTCAACATAATAGGATTTAGTCTTGACCATGGAATCAATTACTCTTAATTTGTTTATGATATTATGTATAACTGTGGTTCTACTGCTATCATACCACTGAAATTATATTAAGACTGTGATTGCTAATTTATTAAGTATTAAATAAATCCGAGAGGCTAGCACACTTTTTGCCCCATCCGCATTTCCGCAGTAAAACTCCGCCTTAAAACTCCACCTCTGAAATTCTATCCTCCCTTAGTGAGCAGACACTCCTTTTGTGATTGGCTAAGTCAGAGGGAGGGGCTGTTCCAAGATAGCGGCCCCCAGGGGCACGGCAGGCCATGCGGCCAACATGGCGGCTGCCAAGTCAGGCAGCTCAACATTGTGGCTGTCCACCGTTCTCTGACAGAGCAAACCAAAACCCCTAAAAGTAGATGGCCAACATTATATTGTAGACAAACAGAAATCTCATTAGCTGTTTATACTTTTTATAATTATAAGTTTAAACTGGTTTTTGTATTAAAAATCTTCAGTTGAGGTCACAAAATCAATCCTCTCTTCTCAATCAGATTAATAAGCAAAGGCATTTTCAATTAACAGATTAACTTCTATCATTTAGACCTCATATTAGGCATATTTAGATCAACATTTCAGTATTACAAATTTCAATGCTTTTAGATGATTTGCATGTAAAAGTTTTAAGTTTCCAGCCAATAAGCCTGGCATAGCTGCTAAAATGGTCACAATTTTCCTGTTGGGGAAGTCAAGAAACAAAACCATAGCTATTCACATGTAAACTTGACTATCAACTTCCTGGTGGTACTTTGCCTCAGGGCAGGAAATTTCAAAAGAGCTACTTTAAATGCCTTGAGAAACCAGTCTGTATTTCTTTCTTAGGTTCAACTTTGCCATTTTTAAGGCCAAAACAGTCTCGGGTTTTTATTCTGTACACAGCAAAAGGTCAAGTTCAGCTCAAAACTATGCGCACTCGTTTTTAAACTGGCCTTTTCCCTTTACATGTGCACAGAAATCCCGGATGCATTTATAAATTTGTAAACGCTTTTCAATTACAAGAAGGATTTTAATTTTAGAATACACTTTCACCAGACATCCATTCAGAGTTTAAACAATCCATTCAATTCCTAACAACTTCCCCATTCCTGAGGGAGCTCTAAAGCCTCCCCCAATCTCCTTGAAATTATTAATCCAGCAAGTCCACAAAATAAAACGGAAACACAAACAACTAAAGGGCCCAAAAAAGTACAGCCTTCCAACTCCATGGAAGCAAAAACCGAAAGCTAGACGATGGCTGCGCGCCAACCAGCAGGAGCGACCCGCCTTTTCTCAGATTGAGGGGTTCCTACAGACCTTCCGACTCCGCGGAAGCAAATTTTCCCCTCTTCAGATGGAGGATCAGGAAGCCCCCCTACTCCTCCTGCCTGTCTCAGATTAAGGGGTTTCCTACAGACCTTCCGACTCCGCGGAAGCAAAGCTATACCCCTTCAGATGGAGGATCGGAGCGTCCCCCGGCTCCTCCCGCCTATTGATCCTGTGCATCCACTCAGATCATTATTACAGGCATTTACAGGCATTTACAGATTTCAGAAGTGAGCTCACACCGGATAGATACAAAACAAAACACACGACACAAACAAAACATAGACCTACCGCGGTCAGTCAGGCCCTCCGGACTGGGGGTCCCTCATGGTGTTGGGGATCCCGGCGAGCCCCCAAAATGTTATGCCCAGAATTCAAGATCCCCAAGAAACCATGCCAGGGAGTCAGTCCGATGCAAAAGCAGAAGGTCCTTTATTGAGTTAGCTAACCCGACCCGGGCCTCCAGTCGACGCAGCGACCGGAAACCGAGTGCCACCCATGAGAATAGTGAGGGGAGGGGAGCCGGCTGTGGGCCCTGCCGATTGGCCAGGTGCAAGTCGGGTCTTGTTAAATCCTGGGCGTGGCCAGCAGGGGCCTGGGCTCGGGAAGAAGGCACTTTTCTGAGCGCATGGCCTCTGCCCCATCAATTACACCACTGCAATCAAACTGAATTGCTTAGTTTCCCCCTACAAGTTTTAGAGTTTATTTTACATCCCCTACTTTTGCTCATACTATTCCCTCTGCCTGCAGCTCTCACTCATCACCTTCACCTTTTGAAATCCCCCTATACTCAAAGGCCCTGCTGTTTCTCTAAACTTTTCCTTGACCACCAGCAACAAGAGCTCTCCCCATGTCCCTCTGGGCTCTTGGCTTCCAACACTGCTGAGGCACTTATACTGCCTTTGGTGAGCTGTGTCAGACTTTATCTCCCTATAAACTAGGGTGGGCCGTTCTTATATTTAATATCTTCTACACAACCCAGCCTAGGGTCTGTCACAGATCTGAAAATTGGGAAACATTAATCAAAAAATTAAGTGAATGACATTTCCTGTTTATCAACAAAAAAAAAATCCATCTTGATGCCTGTCTATTGCACAAATATTTATTAAGCATCCAATTAATCTTACTAATACATCTTATTAAGCCTAGCATTAATGACTATGGGCCTTGCCCTCTTGATGCTTACAGCCCCATCCAGAAGATTATATTCTCCGAAAGAAAATTGAGAATGAGTCAGGGCAATATTTAACAATGTCTTTAATTAACTATAATCAAAGTTCACAATGTAATCCAGACAGGTTCCTGGGTGGTCCAGCTAGAGAGGAGTCTGGAGGGGTTAGAGGGGGAGGAGGAACGGGCAGAGGCAGAAATCTTCACTGGAAGGTTGAGCTCACTGAAAGACAGACACATTAAGGTAGGGAAAGTAGAGGGAGGGATGATTTTACAGCAAAATAATTACTAGTATATATGCTGGGTGGGAAGGGGGCAGATAAACTACAAGAGTGTGCCTCCCACTAAGCTAATGATTCTTTGTGCTGGGATACCAGTGGATGACAATGGACGGAGTGACCCTGCTCACATGTATAATTATCATAATCATACACACCAGGGCTTAACATTTACCTGCCAGAGGTTCAGGGAGTAATGGGTGTCTCCCAAACCTGTAGTTGAATGAGAGCATCTGCAATTCCTAGAGAACTCGCTTTGATTAAAGAAGTTTCTGAGTTTTATTACTTTTCTATTTAAAGATTCTAAGTTGCTGTTCTGATTGATAAGGTCACATCTCTATGCCACAACCTAAGAGAAGGAGGTGGGACTTCCCTCTCAGCTACATGCGGCTGGCATGAGCCGATTTTGAGTTATGGGATGTAATTTAAGGGATCCTAGAAAGAAACTGCCCCCACGAGCCCGTCTACATGCCTGAAATGACACCAGGCTGTATCACGCAGTTGTAGCCAGTTCTCATCTTACAAATATAAGTCCTCCTGGGGAAAGCCACTTTCTTCTCTCATCTTTGGTTTGAATGCGAATTGCATTCATCGGAGGGGAGGAGAGAAGGCACAGCCATAGAAGAAGGATGGAGGACAGGTTCCGGGAAGGAAAAGTGGGGACAAATCACCACCACCCTGTCTGGTCTAAAGGAAAAAGCCTTCTGTCCAGAGAGGCTGGATTCCTCTGCTTCTGCAGGAGGCTGCACTTCGCGGGCTGTCAGCGCGGTGGAGCCCACCCCTGGGACGTGCAGAGCTGCAGGTCTCGCCTGCCCCCAGGAGGGAGAGCACCTGGGAGGGCAGCTGATCCTGCGCGATCATGGGGGCCGTGAATGCAATTATGTAAGGGCTCATGAGACCCGAGGGCCAGCCTGGCGCTGCAGTATGGGCGCGAAGTGACCGACGACCACGCGAGACACTGATCAGGTCCCTGCCCGCCACAACCCTGGCAAAGGCTTTGGTGAAGGCCCGGGAGAGGATGCGCGCCCGCTCAACCCAGGTCCGCCCCGCGCTGCAGCTCTCCAGGGCCCACGAGGCCTGCTCACAGGGAGTTTCAGGTTCAGGTAGACTGCAGGGGTTTCAGTGAAGGACGTGTTGTATCCGAAGTCGAAGTTCAGAGGATCTTACTTCCTTCTCTAACTCGGTTTTCATCTTCTGCCTCCAAGTGACTCTCCCTGGGACTCAGCCCGCAGCGCCCAGGTGGTGCTCGTGCTGCCACCTGCAGGTGAGAGGGGGAATTGTAGTTGGTGGCCCGTGACTGGAGGGAGGATTTCAGGACAGGGTTGAGTGGATTTCAGATTACTGGAATCACTGACGTTGAAATATGTTCATTCCAAACAGCACAGCAATTGGCAAAAGACTTATCTAGCCTCCACACATCCTCTGGAGGTTTCCCTGTAGTTTGGTTTTTCATTTGTGGATATGGAAGGGATTTGATGATATATATTTGCACAAATACAATTAGGTGGTGTAAAACAGATGTTCACCACCAAAGCATGTAATTGATCCACACAGGTCAGTGCTGGTATGTTACTGGTGCAGTCTCCATGAAGTCTCTGTGATCCCCCCCCAACCCCCGTCGGCTCCTCCTTGCTGATATTGTTCAGAGTGGCCCCTGTGACAACACCAGTGGTCATCATCTGAATCACTTACATCCCCATGGGTTACCCCACCACCCTATACTCCTGCACCACAGCGACTCTCTCTGCAGGTATCCCAACACCGTAGTTTTGAAAGTGAGTGATTGTTTAAAAGATAATTTTAGAACAATTCCATTAGAGTGATGGGTAAGAGCACAGGCCCTGGCTGCCTAGGTTTGAATCCTGACTCCAACTTTTTCACCTGGTGGCCTGAGAAAGTCACTTATTCTCTCTATGTCTGTTTCCTCACCTATGATAGTACAGTCTCCATAGGTTGTTGTGCATTTTAAATGAGAGAATGTACTCGAGCACCTGCAGTACAGTGTACTGAGGAAGAGGATGTGCTCTGAGCATGGAATGCCCAGATGTGTGTCCAGGCTCTGCCACTAGCTAGTATGGGGATATGGGATAAGTTACTTCACTTCTCTGTGCCTTGGGTTTCTCATCTTTCTTCCCTGACCTATGCTGAGCTCTGTGAAGCTCAGGACTGTATTTAGCATCTCAGTTGTCTAAAAAGTTTTTCAATTTTCTGTCTCTAAGAAATGCAGAAAAGAAACACTTTTCACTGAACAGAGTCAGAAAACATGATATTACTTTAGACACTTGATAATAGATCTATCCCACTCTATAGCGAAAGAGATTTAGAATAGATTTTATCATTTTGGCCAAATATCCCAAAGGAAGATCTTCCTTTCCTGATTAGTAATAACAATAAAACAACTAATATATATCAAATGTCGCCCTAACCGGTTTGGCTCAGTGAATAGAGCATCTGCTCACGGACTGAAGGGTCCCGGGTTCGATTCTGGTCAAAGGCATGTACCTTGGTTGCGGGCTCAATTCCCAATAGGGGCATGCAGGAGGCAGCTGATTGATGTTTCTAACTCTCTATCCTTCTGCCTTCCTCTCTGTAAGATTAATAAATATTTTTTAAATAAAACATATATATCCAATGTCAACCATGAGCAGGCACTACATTAGTGATGGCGAACCTATGACACGCGTATCAAGGGAACACATGAACTCATTTTTTTGGTTGATTTTTCTTTGTTAAATGTCATTTAAATATATAAAATAAATATCAAAAATATGTCTTTCTTTTACTGTGGTTGCAAGTATCAAAAAATTTCTATATGTGACACGGCACCAGAGTTAAGTTAGGGTTTTTCAAAATGCTGACACGCCGAGCTCAAAAGGTTCGCCATCACTGCCCTAGACCAAGCATATTACACACATAGATTCATTCAAGTCCTTTTGTAACCCCCCATACTCTATTTATCCTCTTTTTACGGATGAAGAGGCAGGCTGAGAGCTGGGACTTGCCAGTGTCACACAGCTAGTAAGTAAAGTGGCAGAACTGGGACTTGAACCCAGGCCTGTCCAACGCTGAGAGAGAAGGCTCTCACCTCTGACTGGCTAGCCTGCCTCCCAGGAGTGGCAGGGCAGCAGCTGCTGGCTCACTCAGGAGAGGTGCCTGATGTGGAAAACAGATGCGCTGAGTGTGTGCATGCTTCCTACCCCATCTGTCTGGCTTCCTTTGCTTTGATTTACTTTGCATTTCAATTGGTTGAGGTTTATACCAGAGTCATCTTCTTTGGCTCCTTCCCTGCCTGTGTCTGGCACTCCTGGCCCTACTCTGGCCCCAGAGTGCTCTCTCCCCTAGTTCCTGGCACCAGGGCAAGGGGCAATATCCAGTGTCAGAGAGCAGCAAAGCCCTCCATGTGACAGATGAGCACTTGCCTTCCCAGCTGACTGCGCCCATGACTCTGGCGAGTGGTTTCAATGACTGTCAGTCAGTCAAGACCTTGTCTCTCCCCCAGCAAGTCCCAAATGCCCAGCTCACTGGGAGCAGCTGTTCCTCGCGTGCTCCAGGCCCCAAAGGCCAAATGTTTCCTCTCAGTTCATACAGTCCTGAGCCTCCCCATTCTCTTCCCATAGCCCTGTTTGTTTCTACCCATAGGAACCTGACTTTATAGAGAATGGATTCTTACTGGATTTATACAAACAAACACATTGCCATGAGAATAATAATATTCACTCAGTAAGAGTTGTTAAATTCTGGAGGAATCAGGTAGGGAGAGAAATGTAAATGATTCCATATTGCTTATGTAGATTAATTTACCAAATCATTCTAGGGAAATAAGCTTCCTAATATCTGGAATAAATGGTAATCTTAAAATAGCATGTTTATAGACTTGACCATAAAACAACTGACAAAGAATTTTGCTTTTCTGT
Organism: Myotis myotis; assembly: GCF_014108235.1. Classification (NCBI taxonomy): domain Eukaryota; kingdom Metazoa; phylum Chordata; class Mammalia; order Chiroptera; family Vespertilionidae; genus Myotis; species Myotis myotis. The sequence goes on from NW_023416318.1 coordinate 9,824,621, forward strand.
AAGATATAACATTCCAAGATACTTGTAACAATTTCTTGGCAAATAATAATTATTATGAAATAACATTAAATTTATATTCTTAGATTCAATGTAGAGTTTTAATATGTAAAGAACAAATAGCCCAGCCAACGTGGCTCAGTGACTGAGCGTAGACCTATGAACCACGAAGTCATAGTTAGATTCCTGGTCAGGGCACATGCCCAGTTGTGGGTTTGATCCCCAGTATGGGGCACGCAGGAGACAGCCGATCAATGATTCTCTCTCATTATTGATGTTTCTATCTCTCTCTCCCTCTCCCTTCCTCTCTAAAATCAATAAAAGTATGACTTTAAAAATTCCATTGCATTTTGTCATAGCAGGCTAAGACCAGTGTCAGCCCCGAGAGGGTGGTTAGGTTCTCTTATGTAGGGTAAAAGTATGCCATGTAGGGTCAGGTGGGTGCACCAGTCAGTCAAGGGCACAGGTAGGTTAGGCGGAGAGGGGAGGGCACAGGTAGGTTAGGCGGAGAGGGGTTCTTATCTTGTTTCTGCAGGTGCCGGCTATCTGCCCCAAGCCATGGGGAAAGACTCATAACAACATATATTTCCGAAAATATGTCCAAGCAGGAGAGACGAAGGGTAGTTCATCCTAACAGATTTTTTCCTTTGTTTTTCTATCTGATCCTCACAGAAAAAGACAGCTTAGAAAACTAATTCAGCAGTGCCTGTCTTATATCCCATAATCTTGCTAGAGACGGTCTTTAAGTTTTTAAAACAACTTTACTGAGATATAATTTATATATAACTTAAAAGTGTTCAATTTAATATGTCTTCACATATCAATACACCTGTGACATCCTTCCCAGGGTCAAGATAATGAACATATCCATCACTTCCAAGTTTTCTTGTGTCCTTTTGTAATCCCTCTCTCTACATCCCCGTTCCCATGCCTAGGCAACCACTGATCTTATCTTTGTCACAATAGAAAACTTTGAATTTTATACAAATATATATGTGTGTGTGATAACTTATAATGTGTACTCTTTTTATCCAGATTCTTAGCGTTTTGAGATTCATCTGTGTTGCTGCATGTATCAATACTACATTCCTTTTCATGGCTGAGTAGTGTTCCAATGTGTAAATATGCCACGATTGGTTTATCCATTCACCTGTTGATGGACATTTGGGTTGTTTCAAGTTTTTTATTATTACAAACTATAAGCCCATTGCAGGAATATTCCTGCAAGAATAGGGCTTCCTCAGGCCAATCTTGCCGCCAAGCCCCGCTGCGCGCAGGACCGCACATGGGGGTCCCGGCTGGGGGCGGGGCTTAGGCGGCACACAGGGGCCTGGATGACAGCTCGCGCTGGCTCACCCTGCCTGCACTATGCAAATTAGCTGCCAACTTTGTTGGCGGTAAATTTGCATATCGTGCTGATTAGTCAATGGAAGGCGTAGCGAAGGTATGGTCAATTACCATGTTTGCCTATTATTAGATAGGATAAGGCTTCTATAAACATTCATCTAAACTCTTTGTATGGACATATGTTTTCATTCCTCTTGGGTAAATATCTAGAATTGAATGATTAAATCACATGGTAGGTATATTTTAAGTTTTTAAGAGACTGTCAAACTGCTTTCCACTTTACATTCACACCAGTGTGTACGAAAGTTCCAAGCACTCCTTGTCAGCACTTGGTATGGTCAGTGTTTTTAATTTTAGCCTTTCCAATAGGTCAGAGGCATGCTCTCATTGGGGCTTAATTTGCAGTTTCCCAATGACCAATGATGTTGAGCACCTTTGTTTGCACTTACTTGCCATCTACATATTTTCTTTGATAAAATGGCTTTTCCCAAGAAAACAGAAACACCAATCAGAAAGGATATATGCACCTCTATGTTCATAGCAGCACAATTCACCATAGCTAAGATCTGGAAACAGCCTAAGTGCCCATCAGTAGATGAATGGATTAGAAAACTGTGGTACATCTACACGATGGAATACTATGCTGCTGTAAAAAAGAAGGAACTCTTACCATTTGCAACAGCATGGATGGAACTGGAGAGCATTATGCTAAGTGAAATAAGCCAGTCAATGAAGGAAAAATACCACATGATCTCACTCATTTCTGGATAATAAAGACCATTATAAACTTATGAACAAAAATAGATACAGAGTCAGAGCAGCCTCAAACAGACTGTCAAACTACAGCGGGAAGGCCAGGGAGGGTTGCGGGGGCAGGAAGGGGGGGGTAAGAGATCAACCAAAGGACTTGTATGCATGCATATAAGCATAACCAATGGACATAAGATGCTGGGGGGTAGAGGAGGCCAAGGGATTGTCAGGGGCGGGGGGAAAAAAGGAGACATATGTAATACTCTTTATAATACTTTAAGCAATAAAACAATTTTTAAAAAATCCACATTTATAACCATAACTCCATAAACCTAAACTTAGTTTTAAAAAACTTATGGATGCAGGTATACAGAGGAGTTAAAACTCATCAAACTGTAGATTTAAAATAAGTACATTTCATTGTATGTAAAGTATACCTCTGTAAAACTGATTTCAGCCCTAGCTGGTTTGGCTCAGTGGATAGAGCATCAGCCTGCGAACTCAAGGGTCCCAGGTTTGATTCTGGTCAAGGGCACATGCCCAGGTTTTGGGCTCAATCCTCAATAGGGGCGTGCAGGAGGCAGCTGATCAATGATTCTCTCTCATCAATGATGTTTCTATCTCTAGCTCTCTCTCCCTCTCTCTTCCTCTCCAAAATCAATAAAAATATATTTAAAAAAAAATATGAGCAAATGAAAAACTAAGTGTTCCCTACAGAGTAGCACAGAATGTTTATAAAATCATTAAACAGCTCAAAGGTAAAATTAAATGCTTATCTAGATCCAAGAATTGCCTGGGTCTGCTTCTAAAAGTTTTGTAACCTAAAAAGAAATTAAATATAGGAAAAGAAAGAGCAAGTTCAAAGCTTCAAATTTATAAAATAAAGCAAGCTCTTAAAAAGGATTCTAGATGGAAAACACACACACACAAAAGCCAATGTTCTCACATTAGCCGGTTTGGCTCGGTGGATACAGTGTTGGCCTGCAGACTCAGGGTCCCAGGTTTGATTCCGTTCAAGGCCACATTCCTCAGTTGCAGGCCAATCCCTGGCCCTGGTCAGGGAACACATGTGGAAGCAACCAATTGATGTGTCACTCTCACATTGATGTTCCTCTCTCTCTATATATATATATATCTCTCTCTGTCTCTCCCTCTCCTTTCCACTCTCTAAAAATCAGTGGAAAAATATTCTTGGATGAGGATTAGCAAACACACAAAAAAGTCAGTTTTCTCAAGAGCCAAATACTGGACCAACAATTCAAAAACTATGGATTGCACAGTGCAATTAACTGTTGCAATGAAATGGGTTTTTGTGTGTGTGTTTGTGTGTGTGTGTGTGTGTGTGTGTGTTTTTAACATATTTTATTGATTTTTTTACAGAGAGGAAGGGAGCGGGATAGAGAGTTAGAAACATCAATGAGAGAGAAAAATCTATCTGCTGCTTCCTGCACACTCCCTACCGGGGATGTGCCTGCAACCAAGGTACATGCCCTTGACCAGAATCAAACCTGGGACCCTTGAGTCCGCAGGCCAACACTCTATCCACTGAGCCAAACCAGTTAGGGCGCAATGAAATGTTTTAAAGTGTGCAATCTATGTATATAAAATTTGCTGAGTTTACACACTAGCATCTCCATTATTTTGTATTCAGGTTGCTTATAAAATAGCTTTTCTATCTGAAACATCAGAAAGCAGTAAAAACTGGCTAAAAATGCCTGAAAATTGCATTTAGCTAAATTGTAATACTTTAATATGGTTAGACAATGATGCAATCATCAAAGAGATCATAGCAGGCCACAAAGCCCCTATTCCAGTCAGTGAGCAATGGCAATGGATCATACACACTATTTGATCCCAGTGGGACCCCAAAGAGAAGGCAAACTTGAGCTTTGGGATGCAGCAGCTGCAGCAATGCTGGGAACAATGAAACCTAAACATGGCACTCATCGACCTTTCGAAAACATTTGGCAGTTTCAGGGCTGGGCCTCTGACAGCTAAGAAGAAAGCTTGGCAGCCTGGGGGGCATCTGCTTTGACAAGTCTCCATGATGCTGTCAACTCCCAAATTTTACCCTTAGTCCTCTTGCTTGAACTTCAAATTCCCGTATCCAACTGTTTTTGCAACATCTGCCCTCATTGAACAGCTCTCTCAAGCTCAAGGTGACCCAAGCTCAACTCTTCACTCTGCCTGAAATGTGCTTTATTTACAGTCATCTCCATCACAGTTAATGTTTATGCTGTACCTTAAATTGCTCTTCAGCATCTATTGAAGATATCTCAGGTATCAGGAACTTTTTATTTTATTTTTTTCAGTTGCTTCCTCTTCCATAAACTCTACTTTAGTTCTCTGGGTGGTAGCAGGCTTTCAGTCCTTCCTGGGCATTCCCAGAATCCAGTCCCTCATCCTGGGGAAGGCTGAGCTGGGCTGGCCAGGACCTGAAGATCTTAGGGAAGGAAGCTCAAGGATCATCCTGGAAGCCTGGATTCAGTTAAGGTAGGAAAAGTGGATTTAGCAGAGTGGTGAGCAACCACAATAGCCTAGGTTCAAGTCCTAGCTTCACTATTTACTCACTGTGAGACCAGGCAAGTTTTTATCTTCTAGAAGATTATGATCCTCATCAATAAAATGATTATTTTAACAGTATCAACCTGTGGAGAGAAGTGTTCATTAAATGAGCATATATATACATTTTAGTTGTACATAGTGAAAGCTCAGTTAACTACTGGTGGTTATACTTTCTTGAGCCAGAATTAAAAAAAACGAAATTGATTTGAGAGCTTAAAGAAATTCTCTGGAGCCTGGCCAGGTGGCTCAGTTGGTTGGAGCACTGAACCATACACCAAAAAGGTTATGGGTTCAATTCCTGGTCAGGGCACATATCTAGGTTGCAGGTTCAATAAGCGGTTGGGAGGCAACTAATTGATGTTTCTTATCTCTCTCTCTCTCTCTCTCTCTCTCTCTCTCTCTCTCTCTCTTTCTCCCTCCCTCCCTCTCTTCCTCTCTTTCTAAAAATCAATAATAAAAACGTATCTTTGGGTTAGGATTAAAAAATTATAATAAAAAGAAATCTTCTGAAATTCCTGAATAACCATACATAAAATACTCATTGAAGAATTGAAATGGAAAAAAACATCTTCCAGAAATATTATTGCTTCACTCCAAAATTTTTTTTGCATTATTCATCCCTTAATTCCAGACTCATTTATTGAACACACACAGTATGTCAGATACTATTCTAAATGCTGCGAAAAAATCAGTGAAAAAAACGGACAAAAATCCCTGTCTTTCTGGGGCTCACCTGCTAACGGGGGCCAGATATTAAACAAAACAAATAAGTTACATTTCACATAAGAGGGGAGGACATTATTCATTTGGAATTTTAAATAGAGTGATAAGGGAAGGTACATAATACTGTATTCTGAGTTGAGGAAGGTACAAAAACATATTAAAAATATAGTCCCAATTCTACAGAAATACACAGTCTGGTTAAGGAGACAAGTGGCATTCACTTGTCAGCCAGTGACGAAACACACAATGCGTGATGTAAATAACTGATGGAGACACGAAATGCTCTAGAATAGCAGTTGTCAACCTGTGGATCGAGACCCCTTTGGCAGTCAAATGACCCTTTCACAGGGGTCGCCTAAGACCATCGGATAAACACATATATAATTCCATATTGTTTTGTGATTAATAACTATGCTTTAATTATGTTCAATTTGTAACAATGAAATTGTGGGTCACCACAACATGAGGAACTGTATTAAAGGGTCGCGGCATTAGGAAGGTTGAGAGCCACTGCTCTAGAAGGTCAGAGAAACCAGAGAGCAGGGGAGGGCTGCGGCCCAAGGATTCATTGGCAGAAGCGATCTGGAAAAGTCTCACAAAGGAAGTGGCATTTAGCTGGAAATAGTGAAGCAGGATTCCCCCCTGCTCTCTCTCCCTCCCGTCAGCTGCCAGGAAGCAGCTTGTGTTGCAATGGGCTGAAATGAAACATTAATCACGGCCTTTTCCAGGAAGATGCTGTGATGAGAAGACACTGTAACAGGAACAGAAAACCATCACAGTGGCTTTAGAGGGCCCAGACATGGCCAGTCAGACGGGGCTGGAGGGAGAACACAGCTTTCACAAGGCCAGGCTTTGAGTTCAGTACAAACCAAACCGCTGGAGACTCAGTAACCTCTGTATCCAGACTTCTGTAGCATGAAAGTGTGAGTGGGCCACAGGGGGCCTGTCAACCAGCAGGAGGTCCTCCTGTGTCTCTTTCCTAGGTCTTTGAGTTTGCACCTTTTCTCTATAGATGTGGCCAGATCCCAGGATGGGTCTGTGTTAGAGGAGCCCCAATGAACACACACAAGATGGTAGCCAGGTGCAAATGGGGCCTGAAAAGTGTGAGTTCCTGGTACCCCTCTGAGGTTGGGTTGCAAGGAGAGAAAGAGGTCAGGATGTGTGAATCGGTAAACAGATTGGTTCTTTGAGCCTAAATGAGTGTCAAATCTCCGAGGAGTCAAGCACATTAAATTCACTCCTGCTAAACGAGGCAGGCACGGAATTGCTCTAATAAACTAGATGGGAGCAAAAACAAGTGACATGTTTAGATAACTGAGGCCTAAGGTGAGCCACCAGAGTGGACTGAAGATGGAGGAAGAAAGAATTCTTGATTTTTCTCTCCATTCTCGATAGGGAATTGCTATTGGAGTCTTACCTTTCTTTTCTCATGTGCTGGGTAAAGACGGTGGCTCTTGCAAATGTTGTGGTTAAAACCTTAGGTGTGAAGAAAGATGGGCCTGAGTTCTCATCCTGGCTCCCTTGATTAGCAGCTCTGTGGCCTTGAGCCAGTTGCTTCGCCTCTCTGAGCCTGTATCCTCCTCTAAAAAATGGATATAATAATGTGATAGGGGCATGATGTCTGCAACCTAGTCTTAAATGATCCAGCAAAAACTATAATGACCTGTGCATCACGTATATCTGTATCTACTTATCTACAGAGAAATAAAACAAATTAGGCAAAATATTAGCTGTTGCTGAATCTAGGTAAAAGAGTATACAAGCAAGCATTCATTGTGCTATTCTCACAATTTCTATGGAAGTTTGCATTTTTTTTTTTTTAAGTAAAAAGTTAAAAACTTCTCTAGGAGACTTCGGATCAGGCCCAAATGGAACAATGTCTAGATTTATCCTTCTGCCTGAAACAACGATTGAAAAACACACACCAAGAAATAGCCACATAAATACATAAAACAATGGTTTTCAGGACATGGACATTGGACAGGGAAGCCGTGTCTCCTAAGAGGCGAGAAACAAACGAGGCGAGTCCTACAATTGCTCCAGCGTTTGCGCTAGGCCACAGCACGGGGGGTGGAAGGGGGGCCGTGGCAGGGAGAGTGTGGCAAACCCTCTGAGTTGAGAACACGGAGAGGGATGTCCGTGGAGACCAAAGCAGCTGGAGTTTGCAGGACAGCGTTTGCAGGACAGCGTGCTGGGGAGGGGACAGCTGTGCAGAGGAACTCTGGAGATGTGCAGAGGGTTCTTGTCAAGAAAGAACTCAGCTGAGGACTGAACAGCCCGAGTGTGAGGAACCTGCCTGAGAGGATTAGAAGTAACAATACAAGGCTGGGAACAGTGCCCATTCACGGGGCCCTGGGTCATGCTCACAGAAGGGCCTGGCTTCAGTAGTGAGGAGTAAGGAGCCATAGACGGAGCACTGCTCAGGACCCTCCCAGAATATCATAAAAGCAGCACCTAAAAGGATCAAACTGTTTCCAAATAATTTAATGGTGCCCCAGAACTCAGCTTAAAAAATACAAAAATATCTAATATCCAACAAGGTAAAGACTACAATGTCTAACGTCCATGAAACATTTACCAGTGTGCAAAGAAGCAGAAAATATGACCCATGTAAAACACCGTGGCCTCATTCCTGCCAGCAAAGGCCACATGAGGAGCCTCAACCTGGTGTCCGGGGCAGGCGCCAGCCATCCCGTCAGTTTGGCCACCACTTCTGAACCCCCGTGAGTCTGAAGAGCAGTGTCCGGGCAATAGCGCTCCTCCAGTTAAAGGTGATCAAAGTGATGGTAGCCAGAATACTGTCTGTGGAGACTGAGTTCCATGCAGAAGAGAAATACAGAAGGAGAATTAAAATTCTTTTAAAATCATCTGACTTTGATTCTAAATTACTCTGTGTGTTCCCAAACTATTATCACATACGGCTGCAAAGTGTCTCGCATTACTTCTATAGTTCTGATCGAAAGAAAATATAACATTTAGTAATTCCCGGATTGCTTTTTTTTTTTTTTAATTCATTCTCAATACTCTGAAAGTGGTAAAGTAGTATATGGCTTCTGGACTCTTACTGTTGCAATAAAAGAAACCCTTAAATATAAATGTTCACAAAAAATACCCAGAAATTCTAAAGCAGTACCTAACTCCTTTTGACACTATTTTTGATGTCTTTTACTATCTCTTATTTTCTCAGCATTTTGAAAACCTCCAAGACACTTCTAAAATAATAATACTCCTGCGTTACTTATCACCTGCCAGAGGATTTGATGTTTGAAACCTTCCTGTGTGCTACACCTTATTACCTGGCCTATTCAGGCTTTCATCAAAAGGAAGTTCATCATATTCATTAAAAAGTGCCTTCCCTGTAAGACCTTTGCCGGCAATCTGTCCCTACCTTAATGCCACCAGATTGTCATTTAGATGTGGACATGTTGGCTTTAGTGGATGCTGTTTTGCAGTCTGTGGATTTGGGCTTATTGAGGACATTGTCTGGCCACAGAAAACCTCCCTACTTTGAAGGTGGTGAAATTCAACGGGAGTGTGAACATGTCCTTGGTTCTGATCATGTGATCCTTAGAGCAGTGACCTGATCATCAAATCCTTAGAAATCAAGTTTCACAATTGTGCTTCAGCAAAGGAAATGAAAGCTGCAAGAATGCACCTCACTCTTTCCCTGCAAGGGTGGTGTTCCCTGGAACACTGGTGCGATGATGTCAGTGAAGTCCATGTGGGAAGCTGAAGCTCTCACCCACACCCAGCAATGAAGATACCTCTCCTGTACTCGAGTGTCTATTGGAGGCCAAATGGGGAACATGGACTTCCACCCCACCTGGCAGGAATGAGTCAGCAACAACTTTTTTCTTTCTTCTTCTTCTTTTTTCATTTTGGTTAATTTCTCCCCCCAGTATATGTGTTCCTTTGACTTTTTAAAGAGAGTGGAAGGGAGGGAGGGTGAGAGAGAGAGAGGGGGAGGGAGGGAGGGAGAGGGGGGGAGAGAGAGAGAGAGAGAGAGAGAGAGAGAGAGAGAGAGAGAGAGAAACATTGATGTGAGAGAGATACATTGATTGATTGCCTCTCGAACAAGCCCTGACCAGGGGTGCTTGAACCTCAAACCCAGGTATGTGCCCTTAACTGGGAATTGAACCCTTGATCCTTAGGTGTGTGGGCCAATGTTCCACCACTGAGCCACACTGGCCAGGGCACAACAACCTTTTTTTAATGACATGGGTCAGAAGTAGCTTGCTAAAACAGAAAAGTTAAATAAAATCTAGAGTCATCTAACATAAATTCCAAAATGTCCAGGATATAATAGAAAGTTATTCATCATGTCAAGAAATAGGAAAATCTTAACTTGAATGAGAAAAAAACAGTTAATAGATGCCAACATTGAGATGATACACATGTAGACAAATTATTTTTTCTTTTGGCTAATCCTCACCCAAGGATATTTTTTCCATTGCTTTTCAGAGAGACAGAGAGAGAGAGAGAGAGAGTGGAAGGGAAGAAGGGAGAGGGAGAAGAGAGAGAAACATCCATGTGAGAGAGACATATTGATTGGTTACCTCTCCAAAGAGCCCTGACCAGGATCGAACCTGCAACCCAGGTATGTGCCCTTGCCCAGGAATGAAACCGATGACCCTTCGGTGTGTGGGCAGATGCACTAACCACTGAGCACACTGACCAGGGTGTGATGTAGACAAACATTTTTTAAAGGAACTATTACAGAAATTCTTCAATAGAAGTTACATACATGCTTAAAACAAATGAAAAGTAGAACATCTCAGCAAAGAAACAGAAAATTAAAAAAAGAACTAAATGGAAAATCAGAACTGAAAAATGACCAACATTTGAAAAAATAATGACTAAAAATGAACCAAATTTGACCAGAAACATAAACCTAAATATTCAAGAAACTAGTAAATCCCAAACAGTATAATCCAAAGAAATTCACAGCAAGGCACATAGCCATCAACCTTCTGAAAACTAAACCAGAGCAGAAAGAGAGAAATGACACATTAGCCCTGGGAAAAATAATTTGAATGACAGTAGTTTTTCATAAGAAACCATTGAGGCTAGAAGGAAGTGGCAGGAACATTTTGTAAGTGCTGAAAGCAAAGAACTGCCAGCCTAGGATCCCATATTAAAGTGAAAACGTTATTCAGGAATAAAGGGGGAAATCAAGATATTTTTAGATGAAAGGGAACCAAGAGAATTTGTGGCCAGCTGACCCACCCTACCCTAAAAGAATGGCTGAAGGAAGTTCTTGAAATAAAAGGAATCTTGGAACATCAAAAAGGAAGAAAAAACTATGGAAAAAATAACAATATACCACAGCAGTTCACCATTTGAAAAGATCATCACAATACTCAGAAGATATTCCAAGAAACTATTTGAGAATAGCAGCCTGCCCTTTTTAAAAAATACACTTTATTGATTTTTCACAGAGAGGAAGGGAGAGAGATAGAGTTAGAAACATAGATGAGAGAGAAACATCGATCAGCTGCTTCCTGCACATCCCCTACTGGGGATGTGCCTGCAACCAAGGTACATGCCCTTGACTGGAATCCAACCTGGGACCCTTCAGTCCGAAGGCTGACACTCTATCCACTGAGCCAAACTGGCTAGGGCAGCATCCTGCCTTTTAAAAAGACCAGCCTGGTTGGTGTGGCTCAGTGGTTGAGTGTCGACCTATGAACCAGGAGGTCATGGTTCAATTCCTGGTCAGGGCACATACCCTGGTTGTGGGCTTGATTCTCATTGTGGGCATACAGGAGGCAGTCAATCAATGATTCTCTTTCATTATTAATGTTTCTCTCTCCCCCTTTTCTGTTCCTTACTGAAATCAATGAAAATATTTTAAAAAATAAATAAAAAGACCAGTGCCCATGCTCAAAGGTAATGAGCTCAGGCAGAAATCTAACTGAGTTCTCCATGTCAATCCACTCATCCAGGCTTTAATACAAACCATTTATATGATGCTGAAGTCAACTTTTTGCAGGTACATGTCTTAATCATCATGAATGCCATTTCTGTTGCTATTTTTGGTAAACAGAATGAATATTTTTACATGATATGAAAATGCTAGATTGTCAATAGCTTCCCATTTTCTGGGCTTTCACGGCTGACCAAGGTACTTATAAAAAGGATGCATTCTTCTCAGGTATGTTAAAACCATAATCCAGGCCTGGGATCAAATTGCCTCTTTTCAGTGACTTTGCATATCTCAGATCTGAAGCCAATTTCATACTGTGATATGAGATCCCTCTTATTGCCTTTCTTTTCATATTCTGGGCATAGCATGCACCACCTTCATTAATCACTCAACCAATGTGCAGCCCATCCCTGCCCCTCGCTGTGAAGGTGACCATTGCGGAGCATGAGGGGGGAGGGGGCTCAAGGAGCTAGCTAGAGCTCAGAGCTGTTAGCATGGGATGCCTGAAAAGTATGGACTGAGGGAGGGGGGACAAGGATTTTTTTAGCAGCATCGAGGTTGGAAATCATAAATTCATTCCAGAACCAGTCACCTGGCTGTGGAATTTTCTCTAGCTGAACTCCAGCAGAGAAAACAAATAGGAGGGCCACTTCACGGTTGGGAAATAGCCTGGCAAGCGCATAGGGAGAGCTAGAGGTGGGTCCTTGATGAGAATGTGGCTGAAACAATTGCTAGTAAGCCCCAGGCTGGGAAGGGAGGGTGGTAAACCAGAAGGAACTGATACTCAGAGTGTCCCAGCTCAGGCAGGAAGTGGGTGAACCCACAAGGACTCAGGGGAAGGAGCATGGGGGAGGCCCAGAAAAGCAAGTCCAAAAGAGACTACTGCAGCTGGCAGCCCATGCTCTGTCTGCCTCAGGAACCTCACAGCCACAGCCCCTCCGACAAGCAAGGCAGCAGGAATCCTACACAATCCCCTGTGGCCAGGCCATTCCCTACCCATCAGAGGTCCCAAGACATCAGGGCTCAGTGAAGCCTCAGTTTCCCAGGAACAACTCAGCCCCTCCAGCTGAATCTCTCCAGTTTCACTTTCTATTGGAATGACACTGTGGTACCCCACAGCATTAAAGGCAGAGCTGAAGCATTAAGTCTCAAGAATGCAGGCACCAGGAAAACTCAGATGTCAAGGACTAGTACCAGGGACTCAAGCACTATTAGGACTCTCTTTGGCTTCCTTCTTTCCTTTGCTCTGCACGTTTTCTTCATTCTCTCTTACTGAAGAAACTTACGAGCTTGGACTCTGGAAACTGCTGCTTGAGATTCTAATCCCAGCTCTGCTCTTTCATTTACCAGCTGAACGACCTTGAGCAAGTGACTTACCTTCTCTGTGCCTCAGTTTTCTCATAAATATAATAATAGTGCCTACCTCCTAGGGTTTCTTGAGGAAGGAATAACTGAATGCTTTTAAAGCACTTGGAAGAGTCCCTGGCCCCCACCCAGGCTCTCTCTCATCTCAGAAAAGAGTTTGGACACCAAAGATGTTAATCAGCAATTTGCCCTGAAGGTTAAGGGTAATAAATTGGGGTGGCAGAAGGCTGGCATTTTAATTTGTACTCTTGCTCTAGGCCAGTGATGGTGAACCTATGACACACGTGTCAGAGGTGACACTGGAACTCATTTTGGGTGACACCCATCAACAGAGACAAAAAATTGCATAATTCAAATATTTGTCTCTCGCAACGGCCAGAGTTGGGCATCACTCAAGTAATATTATTACTCACATTACTCATGATCAATAATGCAATTCTAAAAGTGGATATAAACATGTACATCAGTGTTTTGTAGCAAAGAAACATAGTGAAAACATCCAAGATACATTGTTCCAATATTGACATTAATATAAAAAGGTTAAGAATTGCACTATAAAGAGATTAATCTTTACTCATGACATTTTATTTTTATTCGAGTGACAAAATGCCCAATTCTGGAAACGGCCTCGTTATTGTCAACATGTGCCTCAGGTAAGCTTCCCGAGGGTGCATTCAGCAAATAGACGCACTTGATCACCATGTTCGTTAGGAGACAGGAGTGGGAGAGTTAGAAGAAAAAGATATACAGTGCAACAGTGCTCGACAAGACATTCTGCGTGTCGGATAATTGATTACAGAACCATATATTTGTTGGTTATACATACTATCTTTGAATTGTTTTGCACCAGGAGTCAGTGCAACAACGCCGCAAAAAGTTAATAGGTAAGAAACCTATAACCTTTTATAAAAAACACCGTGATTTATATTTATTTATTTTTGAAGCCTTGTGATGGAGAATCAAAAAAATGAAAAACCAAGATTGAATGATAAAGTAAGTGGAAGTAGCAGTAGCCGACCCTTTCAAGACATATGGACCGAGATGTACGAGATTGTCGACAGAAACAACAGATCATTGTGCATACTGTGTAATGAAACGGTAGTAAGCAGAACGTGGAATGTAAAGAGACATTTTGAAACTAATCATTGTCAGCTCTTGAAAAAAAGTATCGATGAAAGGAAGGAATACATTCCTGGGCAGCTACACCTCTATAAAAGTCAATCAAATTCCATCATTAAATTTGTAAGATGCTCTACAAATTTAACATCAGCAAGTTACTTAAAAGCCCTCAGTGACAAAGAATTTATTAAGGGAACATTTCTAAGATGTGCACCAGCTCTATTTCACAATATGAAAAATAAAGATGATATTATTAAAAGAATTTCTGAGTTACCACTCAGTAGAAATACTATCAAAGACAGAATAATAGATCTTAACAAAAACGTACAACATAAATTAAAAAAAGACAAATAGTTGTAAATATTTTTCGATTTCTCTTGATGAAACTACTGATGTCACATCAAATGCTCGGTTGGCCATTATTGCTAGATATTCTGATGGTCTCACAATGAGAGAAGAGTTGATAAAGTTAGAATCAGTGCCAATAAGTACATCAGGAGACAAAATATGTAAGGTTGTTATAAAAACATTCAGTGACCTAAACATTGATATCTCTAAAATTGTGTCAGTCACGACAGATGGGGCACCAAATATGGTGGGAAAAAATGTGGGATTCCTGAAATTGTTTATGGAAGCTATTAGACATCCACTTGTACCTTTTCATTGCATTATCCATCAGGAGGTGTTGTGTGCCAAATCAGGATTCTCAGAATTGAATGATTTAATGTCAGTTGTAACAAAAATTGTGAATTTTATAGCTTCTCGACCCCTTCACAAGCAAGAATTTTCTGCACTTTTACAGGAAGTTGATTCAACCTACAGTGGACTACTGATGTTCAATAATGTGAGATGGCTGAGTCGAGGTAAAGTACTTGAGCGATTTGTGGAGTGCTTTGAAGAAATTGCAGTATTTACTGAGAATAAGGATCTGGCAAACTTTCCTCAGATCAATGATCATAAGTGGGTCAGAAATTTGATGTTTTTTACAGATCTCTCTGTTCATATGAATGAACTGAACTTAAAATTACAAAGTTTTGGCAAAAGTATTGACGTTATGTTTGGATACATCAAATCTTTTGAAAGTAAATTTAAAATTTTCAAGCGAGATATTGAAACTAAAGCTTATAAGTATTTCCCTCGGATAAAAAAGTATTTCGAGAAGGCCACTACAACGAGTGTAATGGAGTCCATACTTATGTACCAGAATATAGTAAACTCGTTATTTGAACAGTTCAGCAACAGGTTCGACCAATTAAGAAGCCTAGGACAGATCATAAAATAATTAAGTATCCCTGCCAAAACCAGTTTGGCTCAGTGGATAGAGCGTCGGCCTGCGGACTGAGAGGTCCCAGGTTCGATTCTGGTCAAGGGCATGTACCTGGGTTGCAGGCATATCCCCAGTAGGAGATGTGCAGGAAGCAGCTGATCGATGATTCTCTCTCATCGATGTTTCTAACTCTCTATCTCTCTCCCTTCCTCTCTGTAAAAAATCAATAAAATATATTTTTTTAAAAAAGTATCCGGATGTACTTGTTTACAGTACTTTGAAATTAAGGATTTCCAATGTAGCATTTGGATTCATGTGTTTCTCAACTTAAGGTCGAAACTTAAAAATCTGGAATGAAATCATTTGAATAATGAAGAAGAGTGCAACTACGAACAAGAAATTTTTTTTTTCTTTTTTTTTTTTAATTAAATCTTTATTGTTCAGATTATTACATTTGTTCCTCTTTTTTTTCCCCCCATAACTCCCCTCCTCCCAGCTCCCGCCCCACCCTCCGCCCTCACTCCCCACCCACTGTCCTCTTCCATAGGTGCACGATTTTTGTCCAGTCTCTTCCCGCATCTCCCACACCCCTTTCCCCCCCAAGAATAGTCAGTCCATTCCCTTTCTATGTCCCTGATTCTATTATGATCACCAGATTATTTATTCACTTGATTCTTAGATTCACTTGTTGATAGATGCATATTTGTTGTTCATAATTTGTATCTTTACCTTTTTTTTCTTCTTCCTCTTCTTAAAGGATACCTTTCAGCATTTCATATAATACTGGTTTGGTGGTGATGAACTCCTTTAGCTTTTCCTTATCTGTGAAGCTCTTTATCTGACCTTCCGTTCTGAATGATAGCTTTGCTGGATAAAGTAATCTTGGTTGTAGGTTCTTGGTATTCATCACTTTGAATAATTCTTGCCATTCCCTTCTGGCCTGCAAAGTTTCTGTTGAGAAATCAGCTGACAGTCGTATGGGTATTCCCTTGTAGGTAACTGGGTTTCTTTCTCTTGCTGCTTTTAAGATTCTCTCTTTGTCTTTTGCTCTTGGCATTTTAATTATGATGTGTCTTGGTGTGGTCCTCTTTGGATTCCTTTTGTTTGGGGTTCTCTGCGCTTCCTGGACCTGTAGGTCTATTTCTTTCACCAGGTGGGGGAAGTTTTCTGTCATTATTTCTTCAAATAGGTTTTCAATATCTTGCTCTCTCTCATCCTCTGGCACCCCTATAATTCTGATGTTGGTGCGCTTGAAGCTGTCCCAGAGGCTCCTTACACTATCTTCATATTTTCGGATTCTTTTTTCATTTTGCTTTTCCAGTTGGGTGTTTTTTGCTTCTTCGCATTTCGAATCTTTGACTTGATTCTTGCGCTCCTCTGGTCTGCTGTTGGGTGTCTGTATAATATTCTTTATTTCAGTCAGTGTATGCTTAATTTCTAGTTGGTTCTTTATCACAACATCGAGGGTCTCATTAGATTTCTTGAGGATCTCACTACATTTATCGGCGGTCTCACCAGTCTTTTCGAGGGCCTTACTAAGTTTATCGGCAGCTTCTAGACAGTTCTTAAGAGACCTTAAAAGTGTGGTTCTGAACTCAATATCCTCCATTGACAGTTTTGTCCTGTTTCTTTGTCTCCGCATTTTTTATGCTTTCTTGGTGCACCCCCTAGTGGTCTTTGTCCGCAGTCTTGTTGCCTTTAAGCCTTGATTGATGTCGGCAATAGGGGTGATTTGACCTCCAGGCTAACTGGCTATGAGAGTCGGCTGTGTGAAATTTTGAGTGCTTGGAACAGAGTACCTGACACTTTTAGCGACATAAAAAAATCTAGCAATGGCTTTGCTAACAATTTTTTTAAAAAAATATATTTTATTGATTTTTTACAGAGAGGAAGGGAGAGAGATAGATAGAAACATCGATGAGAGAGAAACATCGATCAGCTGCCTCCTGCACATATCCTACTGGGGATGTGCCCGCAACCCAGGTACATGCCCTTGACCGGAATCGAACCTGGGACCTTTCAGTCTGCAAGCCGACGCTCTATCCACTGAGCCAAACCGGTTTCGGCAAACAATTTTTTCAGCAACATATTTTTGTGAGACTTTGTTCTCAGCATTAAATAATATTAAAACGAACAAAAGAAACTGGCTAACAAATGAAGTTAGTTGTGCTTGCTTGGCCTTGAAGTGCAGCAAGTATGAACCTGCAATCAAAGAATTAGCAGACAAACTTCAGCACCAAAAAAGTCACTAATTTCTAGTTTTCATACCATTTGATTATCATTGTTTTTATTATTTTTTCCTAAATGTACATTGTTTTTCTGTTTTTGTTCATTTTATACATATTTTTGGTAGATTTTTCTTTGTTCAATGGCATTTAAATATATAAAATAAATATCAAAAATATAAATCTTTTTTTTTACTATGGAAACAAATATCAAAAAAAAATTATGACTATTTCTATATGTGACACGGCACCAGAGTTAAGTTAGGGTTTTTTCAAAATTTTGACTAGCCGAGCTCAAAAGTTTCGCCATCACTGCTCTAGGCCCTGCAAATTTCTAGAAATACCAGGTATTAAAATGAAAAAGGGCCAGTCCATGGCCTCAGGAGACATCAAAGACACAGCAAACCAGGTTTTAAGGTGAACTTGAACTAAAGATTGTTTCTGTCTTCTTGCTTAAGCCCAGACCCTAGAGCCAGCCTTCAATATTCTATTCTCACTACATGACCTGCATCTCCCCAGCTCAAAATTCTCCCCTCTTAAAATGTTCTCAGGAGAATGTAAAATCCATTGTTAAAAGTTTTGTTTGAATAAATATTTATCTTTTGTATTGCTAAAAAAAATAAAATAAAAATGCTCTCCAGTTCATCAAGACATCAATCTTACATCTGAGTTACACTCCAGAACAGGAGAGGGCAGTAAGAGAGTGCTGTCTCACCCCTCTGTGCCTCGGTTTCTTCATCTGTCAAGTGGAAATCATGGTAACTACTTCTCATCCCAAAGGATCACTTTGAGGATAAAATTAGAACTGACCACCTGTTAACCCACATCCAAAGCCATTTCAAGTAACGGTGTCTCAAGAAGGGCAGGGAAGAGCTAATTCGGGGTGAGAGACACTGATACTCTGGACTGTATATCATGCACTAGCTATGCCAAGGTTTTAAGTCCCCATGTTACCCAGCATGTTAGCCTCAGGACTAATGGCCCTCAGTTGATGCCTTCTGGTATTTACTCAAATGATGAAAGAAGATTTAAGATCAATCCAAGCAGAACATAGTCTGGGAACAGCTCTGCAACAAAGACTAACTCTTCTACTCTGTTTATGTGGAAGGCAATTTGCAATATCTAACAATTCATGTGATGACCACACAAACCCATTTCTGGGAATTTATCCCACAGGTAGGGAACACCTACATTCCTATGAAATGACATATATACAAGATTATAGGGTAAACACAAGGATTAGAAATAACCCAAGCATTTATAAATAGGGACTAGTGGAATATACTATGGTACAGCCTTATAACTCAATATCTTAAAATGGAACAAGGAAGCTTTCTATGCATTGATGTGGGAAGATCTCCTTGAAAAACTGTGTTAGAAAGAGTGGGAAATAAGAATGCACTTTTTAGTACTTTTTTATTTGCTTGTATTTTCCCAAAGAGTCACTAGAAAGATACATAAGAAATTTCATAAGAGAGGTGGGAGGGGGGCTTTTCAATTATACCTTTTTATATTTTTACTTTTAAGTTATATGAATGTTTTAACTTAGCAAAAAATAAATTAATAAAGGGGGGAAAAAACCCTCTAGAATTCATTCCAGAGGGGCAAAGAGTGCTCACTGGGTGACTATGATCCTGGCTGGGCCTCTGACCACCCTGAATTTCCTCAACTGAAAGACAGGAGACAGTAGCCCTGTCAGCTCTCAGTTCCTTCCAGCCCCACTCTTCTATAAATAAGATTCTTTCCTGGATCACTCCCTGTTTTATATCATTGCTACCTTCTGTGCCCTTTTGCTTATACAAATGATTGCAAGTTGACTGAGTACCATTGTCCAGAGAATTCCCAGAATCTTACAACCCATATTTGGTTACTCCTCATTCTTGGATTATATTTGGCAATTATCCATGACCTTGTGCTTTTCTGTTAGGCTTTGTTCAGAAGCTTTTAAATTTGTACTTTAACTTGGATTACTCACTTTAGAAAGCAATTTGGTCATATAAAGAGTAAATGCAGCATCCTGTTTCTTGAGTAATCACTTTCTATACGAGAAAGTCCGGTACTGCTCGATTGATTCATTTGGCAGTACTTCTGTTAAGGGCAATGGGAATGCAATAAAAATCCGTGAGTACGGCATATGGAAACTGCATGAGCTGGGTTGCCCTGCTTTGTCATGGGAGACAAGGGCAAGTCTGGGATTGAAGAGGAGCCAAGAGGGCAGTGCACTGTGCCTGTGGCTTTTTGGTGCTGCTGTCCCCTAAAGGGTGCACATTGTAGGAGAGAGTGGAGAGAAGCCTAGGCTAAAGGCTAAAGGAAGAGGGAGGAGTTTTATGAATGTAAGACAGCAGCTCCAAGATTGGGTCTGGGCCCAGCTATAAGAGGAGATGGCTCTGCTGTCCCATCTGGCCAGTGCCTGATGCTGGTGTAGATAGTGTTGGCTTAAACCACTGATACACCCAGATATCCCAGGAGCACAATTTTCTTTAAAAATGATTTTTGTCCAAAAACTTCACATTTTTAAATTAAAAAAAAATTCTAATTACTCTCCTCCAAACCCAACTAATTTCATTTATCCATGTTTACTTCCAGGCCCTGAAGATAAGACCTTAGTTTTCCAGAAGTGGAATCCTTGTGGGGGTCAATTTCTGCTATTGTTATGTAAGATGACTTTCTAAGCCTGTGGCCTTAAAATATTATAATGATTATTTTGATGACTGAAAACTATTTCATTGCATGTATCCCCTACGGGTTAGTTGACCACTTCCCTATTATGTTGGAGCTCCTCAGACACTTAGCTTCTCTAGCCTTAAGAAGATTTTCTTTTAAATAAATTCTTAGGAGGGAGATAACTAGGCTGAAGGATATGAACATGATAGACATTTTCATTACTTTCGTTTTTTCCTTTCTTCACCTTATCCTATCTCCAGCCATGGAATTTACTATACTATCAGGCAGATTATCTGTTTATATTGGTGACCAGTATTTACAGTCAAGGTATTGTTTTCTTATTATCTATTTATATAAAAACCATGGGTGGAGTTCATCAGGACCACAACCACCGTGACCAAGCGGAAGTCAGTCAGTCCTGCAGTGGTTGTCTTTGCAATGGCTGCGCCCTCCCCTGAGCTGTTTCCCGGAGCTGTTTCCTATAACGACGGGGTTTGAGGAAGGAACCCGCCCTGGTAGTGTGGAGGCATATCTTTCTAAAGTGAGCTGCGCCAGCACGGCTGTGGTGAACCTGAGTGGGAGTGACTGAAAGGCTTAGAAAAGACAGACAAGAGAATGAAAGCCAGGTCTCTGTAGGATGCTGCTTCTCTGAGAGACAGCGACCACGCCCACAGCCATGCCTTTATTTTATAGCAGATGCTACAAGGCAAAGTAAGGGCGTGACCAAGATGTTTACAACATTCTCCTGAGTTTCAATCCTACTCAACTACATGCACCTGAACTCTGTCAAGCCTACATCACTCAGGCACCTTTGGCCACGTGTTTGGACCATACGTTCAAGCTTACAGCTACAGCTGCTGGCTGGGAGGGCCCTGCCCTCCAAGCTGGGACTTGCACGTGGTAATGAGAGGACTGTGCCCTCTCATCAGTCCAAGGCTTAAACCTGTCCAAAACACTGTAGCAGCTCCCCACAATAAAGTTTTAATTCTGTTTCTTTGTTACTGATGTTGTGGCCCCACCCCATAACAAAGAAAAAATTTCTGGAGGAGGAGGCCCAGGAATCAGGATTTTAAAAAGATTCCCAGGTGATTCTAATGTGCAGCCAAGGTTGAGAACCACTGCTATAGATAATATTAAAAATATATCTAAATGTGCAATTCTTTGTCCAAAAAATGAGCATGTTCAAAAATTAAATGAAGAAAATTTGGATATACTCAATGGAGATTTTCACACATATTTGCATGATGATTCCATTGATTCCACAGATGATGCTGAAAAGGAAAATTTTCCCATCAAATTTGTTAATAGTATTACTCCTTCAGGAATGCCATGTCATAAATTAAAATTGAAAGTGGGTGCAATCATCGTGCTATTGAGAAATCTCAATAGTAAATGGGGTCTTTGTAATGGTACCAGATTTATTACCAAAAGATTATGACCTAACATTATCAAAGTTGAAGTATTAACAGGATCAGCAGAGGGAGAGGCTGTTCTGATTCCAAGAATTAATTTGTCCCAATCTGACACTGGCCTCCCATTTAAATTGATTCGACTATGGTTTCCTGTGATGCAAGCATTTGTAATGACTCTTATTTAATAACAAGGACAAACTCTAGACAGAGTAGGCATATTCCTACCTGAACCCGTTTTAGCACATAGTCAGTTATATGTTGTTTTCTCTCGAGTTTGAAGAGCATGTGATGTTACAGTTAAAGTTCTAAGTACTTCATCACAAGGGAAATTAGTTAAGCACTCTGAAAGTGTTTTCACTCTTAATGTGGTGTACAGGGAGATAGTAGAATAAGTTTAATCACTTTATCAGTCATTTTTTGCATCACTGTTGCTTTTATATCATGTTTTTGTTGTTTTCATATCATCTTTTTGTCGTTTTTATATCATGCCTCTATTGTTGTTATATACTTTTGCTACTGTTTATTTATTAATAAATTTATATATTATTTTCATATACATTTTACTAATTTCCTTTCATCTCTGACATTTCTATTATAGAGAAAGGGCTAATAGCAAAATTGAAATATCTCTGCTAATTAATTCCCTTTTTTAAAAAAATATATTTTATTGATTTTTTACAGAGAGGAAGGGAGAGGGATAGAGAGTTAGAAACATCAATGAGAGAGAAACATCGATCAGCTGCCTCCTGCACACTCCCCACTGGGGATGTGCCCGCTACCAAGGTACATGCCCTTGACCAGACTCGAACCCGGGACCCTTGAGTCCACAAGCCGATGCTCTATCCACTGAGCCAAACTGGTTAGAGCAATTAATTCCCTTTTAATGTGCACAAATTTCGTGCACCAGGCTACTAGTTTAAATAAGATTTTTTTAACTTTTGTTTATATTACTGTAACCATTATTTTTTATCATTGAAGTAATGCTTGCTCATTGTAAAACATTGAATGCTTTTATAATGTTTTATATAATCAAGTACATCTACACATATAATCTTATTGTATTCTTATTGATGTTCATTCTTTTTTGAAGTTTTCCAATATTATCTATCAATCTTTTTTTATCGTTTTTGCTATAGCTTCAATTCTCATAAAGTTATTTCTCCACAATAGAAACAAATACTATCATGTTGCTAGTTTTCCCATGGCTTGATTTGGATGGTTAATGAGCTATAGACTTGACATTTACTTTAGTGTGTGGTGTAGGAGTGGCAGGAAGGAGTAGAACCCAGACTTGATTGATTGTATTGATTTTGTAAGGTATTTAGACCCACACTTGGGATGTCACTTTGGCAAAATTATTAGGTAGCAGTACTTCTTGTTAAGGATAACCACTCAACTAACACATGTTTTTGCAAGCAGAGACTTCAATTTGCCCAGATATGAGCCATGATTTACACTTCTATATTTCCTACATGAGGCTAGCAAGCAACTAGCCTCATGCCTTCCACATGGCAGGTGTTCCAGAAGCATTTGATAAAATGGAACTAGCAGCACAGAGCTGTTATTTAAAAGAATAGTCCAGAAGCTAAGGGTACTGTCGTTAACCATCAGGACATATCCCCACGGGTCAGTCTTTCCCAATTCGTTGTTCGCTGCAGAATGGGAATACTGGAAGGGAAAACATTATCATTATTTCCAGATGATGTGATGTTAAGCAATAGAGGATTCATTAAAATAAGAAATATCAGTCCAACTAGTGTGGCACAGTGATTGAGAGTCAACCTAGCAACCAAGGGATCATGGTTCGATTCCCAGTCAGGGTACATGCCCCAATTACAGACTTTATCCCTGGTAGGGGGCATGTAGGAGGCAGCCGATCAATGATTCTCTCTCATCATTGATGTCTCTCTCTCTCTCTCTCTCTCTCTCTCTCTCTCTCTCTCTCTCTCTCTCTCTCTCTCTCCCTTTCTCTCTGAAATCAATAAAAATGTATTTTTTTTAAAAAAAGAAAATAAGAAGTATCAGGCAATAGGATTCTGTACAGCTACCACAGATGATGGTGTAGAACCACATGTATTGTTGTGGGAAAGTGTCCAAGATAGAGTACCAGCAGAAGAAGCAGGTTACAGCCAGTATTAAACCATGATTTAATTTGAAATATACATGTACATACTATGTTGAATATATACTTAGAGAGAAATCAGGAAGAAAATTTCCAAAATATTTTTAGAGATTTTATCTCTGGCATATGGAGTTCCAGGTGGCTCTTATTTTTCTATACTTTTCAGGATTTTCTGAACGCTTCATAATAAGCATATTTATATAATTGAAAAAACAATAAATCTGTTTTACTCACAAACAAACGCACATGGATGTGCATGCAAAACTCATTTCAAGTTCATTAGGAGCTGTGTTTCTCCCAAAGTGGTTAGTGTTTGTGACATAGGGCCCCTTTCCAACTCATCCCCACTTCCTTGAAAAACCAGATTTGTCTGCTCCACCTAGTTCCTTCCCCAAGAAAGGGGAGCCCTAGATCTGTGGATTCCAGAAAGACGAGTCTGGGTCTGATTCCCCAGGTGACCATAGGCCCCGGTATCAGCACCCACACCTAGTCCTAACTTCATCCTCTAAGGCTGCTCACCTTCTCCAAAGTTAACAGGGCTCTTCCTTGTGGTCACACAGAAGAAGCTTTTGCCTCCCCAGTGGGTGGATTTGGAAATCACTCTGCCAGCCTCAAGCCTCCATATGCCAGGCTGCTCTGCCCCACTACTGGGCTGAAGGTCATGAGCAGAACATGCCAGGTCCAGTAACCTGATCCCAGGTCTCTTGGGGGTCTTAAATATCCCTCATCTGTGCCCATCCTGAGGGTCTCACACTGTACCTCAAATGGCTGGTTGAGCTCATTCTGCTACCTCATTCCTGTTGGCCACAATTTTGTGTCTGAACCTATATCTGCCGTTGCCCATCTCATTGTAGAAACATTGCCTGGCTATATGTGGTGCATTCAGTCCTCTTAATGATTGTCCATTCTGCACCCCAGAGGTTGTAAGAAGGTCCTTATTTGGTCTCAATGTCTGCTAGAAAGAGGACTGGATTTGCCATCTCCCTGTTTCAACTTGAGTCATAATCTAGCAGCCACTCCCTGGAGCCTCTTCTTCTAATCTCTCCTGGGCCAGAGACCACCACTCTGTGAGAGGATGGTCAGGTCAGCTCCATATGGCTGGACTCCCTCGTTCCAGCCTGGAGCATTCTCTCCAAATTGCCACAGCATTGGAGTGAGCGACCAAGTCTCAGGGTGACTCAGTAGACTGAGATCAAGGCTGGCCTTGATTATCCTGAGACTTTTAAAAGATTGGTATAGTCATTCCTCATCTCTCCAAAACCAGCTCCCTGTCAGGCTCATCTTGGTCATTTGCTTTCTAACTCCATAACATTTGAGGAAGAGCAAACAAGAAAAAAGGAAAGCAGCATCTACAAGGCAAGCATCAGGAAGTGAGATTCTGAGAATGACCCCATGTAGGAAATGGAAAAGTGTGAGACCTCAGAGGGGAGAAGCAAACAGCCCCGTGTGTCTGATATTCCTCGGAGTACAATAACTGATGCTTTTAATGTAACCCCACCTCACAGATGAACATGGGTCCCTTTCAGCATGCTCCCCAAGAGTGCCAGGTGTTTTCTAAGAAGTCCCAGACATCTGAAGACTGCCTACCCTGTCCCGGTGAGGAGGGCTCCTTTTTGCCATGCATCCATCAGAAGCTTTCGCACAACCACACTGCACAAGCAGCATGGGTCAGCTCTCATCATTTGAATGGCATTTCTCAGAAACTAATCCAAATGTACTTTTACTGTTGATACATTTATATACCAATATATTTAAAGCACAAGTAGTATTGTTTTACTGCATAGAAATAACCAATGAAGGGCAAAGTAAACTGGACATACAAACTATTAATAACTTCAGTTTTCTATTTAACTTCATTTTTCTCCTCTGTAAAATGAAGTACATATACCTGCCTGAAGTACTTCAAAAGACTACTTTGAAGATAGGGTGGCTATGTGAAAGCTCTGCCTATAAAAGGAATGTGTGTTTTACTGTAGTGATAATTCTTCTTATCTAAATTGGGTTAAAATTACAAGAGGAAGGAAAGTTACAAGTACATAGCACTTATAATTACAAGTACTATGTAAAATTACAAGTACAAGTGCATAACTCAAAGATTAGACATTAGGTATATCTTGCAGACAGGTAATTGATCTAGAATTGGGCACAGCTCAGAGAGGGCTTCCAGCCAGCATTAGCAATATGCCATTCTCAGGGAATGAGTGACACCTATTGCACTGTACTGCAACTGACCTGGAAAATCAGAAGTCTTCAAACCAGCCATGACTTATATACAATTTTAGTCAGGCACAAAATGTCATTGCAAAAATAAAAATTAAAAACAGTCAGTATTTTCCTTGGAAAAGTCATGATTTTCACACATTTAAAAATAACTTTTTCTTCATGTTCAAATGTAATGCAAATTAATTGTAGAAAATAAATATCATCCAATAAAATCACTATCAGCACATAGTTTAGAGCCACTAACCCAGAGAATGTCAACATCACTCAGTTCATTCTTCTTCTTCATTTTCTTTTCATTTCTTCTCCTCTCTCTCTCTCCGTGCATATTGTGTGTTTTTTAAAAGGTAAAAATTGCCCAGTTGATGCAGCTCAGTTGTTGAGCATCTAACTATGAACCAGGAGGTGCCCAGTTCAATTCCCAGTCAGGGCACATCCCAGGTTGCAGGCTTGATCCCAGTGTGTGGTGTACAAGAGGCAGCCAATCAACGATTCTCTCTCATCATCAATGTTTCTATTTTTCTCTCTCCTTCCTTCCTCTCTGAAATGAATAAAAATATATTTTATAACACGTAAAAATTATTCATCAGGGATAACCATTGCTAACAGTTCTGTGTGTATTATTCCATACATTTTATGACTATGAAAATATATATTACAAACTCATGGGGAACTGTGGGACGTTTCAGGAAGAGGCTATTAGAAGGAACCTAGGGCTTGCACTAGGTGTTTGCAGGAGGCTCTAAGGAAGCAGGGCTTTGCTCTGTGGTGTTTTGCCAGGAAGTTGGGTAATTCTACTACTGGGTGTCTTAGTAAGTCTCATCCAGACAGTGGGACGACTGGAGCAGGTGAAGGATTGGTAAAGCAGCAACAGCCACTCCTCCAGCCAGGACAGGTGGATGCCTGGTCATTTTTGTGGGTTGGACAATGTTCCTATTTTGTCTGTGTGCAGACATGATTATGGAGTGATCTTGTTCTTTCTCAGTCCATCACGTCCCAGTGTGTCCTTATTAGATGCTGGTGGCACTGTGGGGTGGGAGAATGCCATGGCAGCAGACACTTTGTTTTGTCAACTAGGACACCTGGGAATTGCAAGGTGATCACAATCTATGATGACTTATAATATTACTAGAGGCCTGGTGCACAAATTCATACACTGGTGGGGTCCCTCAGCCTGGCCTGCGGGATCAGGCCAAAACCAGCTCTCGAACATCCCCCTAGGAGTCCCAGATTGCGAGATGGTGCAGGCCAGACCCAGAGACACCACAAGTGCACAATCAGGGAAGCGGGAGGTTGGCCAGCCAGGTGGGGACTGCAGGATGGATCCAGGGGATGTCTGGCCCATCTCGCTCATTCCTGACTGGCTGGACACCAGCAGCAACAGTCAGAGCATCTTCCATCTGGTGGTCAATGCACATCATAGAGAGTGGTTGAGTGGCCTTAGCATATAATTAGCATATTATGCTTTGACTGGTTGAACAACCAACCAGACGACCAGACACTTAGCATATTAGGCTTTTATTATATAGGATGATGAAATCACAGGCAAATTACCTAAATCCAGTAAATCTGAGAGGCTACAGGTTTTAAGTGTGATAAAAGATTAATTTGGTGGCTATGCCTTGGGAGAAGCTACCTTAGGAGAAATGGCTTCTTCACTTTAGAAGAAGCCATTCAACTCTACCCTTCTACAGCTAGTTCTGTTCTCTCAGTCTATAGGCCAGTTCATAATGAAGACATCCAGACTCAGATAATTCTAGAAATGTTGATGTTCCAGTAGACATGAATGTTTCTCTACAAACTCACAGAGGCCAAAAAAACATTACTTTATTTCTATTCATCAATTTAACCAGTCATTTCAGAAGAAAAGTATTTTATCTCAGGCATTTTGAGGGCGGCCATCTATCTCCCTAGAATTGAATATGAATTCATGGGACTCGTGTGGCTCCCAGCAAAGGACAGAAGTGCCTGGGTCCCCTGACTGCTGCTGCTGAGAAGCTCATTCTCCGAACCACTCATCCAATAGGCAGGCAGCTCCATCCTTTCACACTAAAGACGCTTCACCCTCATCCTCAAGGCCTGACTGTCTCTAGCATCCACCCCTCCATTCCACAGAGCTTGTGCCACTTCTGGAGAACCAGTGTAGAAACACAGCACAGGTCTACGTCACTCAAAGACTAAAACAGCCATCCCCACTCTCACCTCAGGCAAGGGCCACTTCCGCCCCCTTGCTTCTTATAGAGGAAGGAATAGGAGCTTACCTATCATACGTGAGTAAGCATGTCTTGAAAGGAGAATACTAAAAATGTGTGTTGACTGTTTGCATTCCTGGGCTTGCAGGGGAGAATTCTAGGAACTCCATCTGAGGCTAATTGGAGCCCCTCACTTGACAGATACAACCTATGCCTATGCAGGCCTGAGCTTTCCCCAGGAGCTCTCTGCCTCAGCCTCTGACCAGAGAGATCTAACCAGCTTCTTCAACACTTACCCATCAGAGAGTGCCTAGTGTGAACCTCAGTCCTGGAAGAACTTTATTGTCAGTTTCAACTCAAAGGACTTGCTTGAACCTGAGGGTGAGATGTTGGTCTTTGGATCCAGCATCAGTTGCTGATTCTTCCTGCCCCCAATCATGGTTCCAGCTGCAGATAGTTAAAGCCTTTAGCTAGTGGTCCAGCACTGCCAAGTCTTAGAGTGCCAACTCTGTCATAAATGAGGAGTGCCACACCCACCAGTGGGCAGGTCCAAGATGCATCTGTAGCCCTAAACCCCAGTCCCATGGGCTGGGAATCAAGGGGAAAGAAAAGAGAGGAAGAGTTCTTGGCTTGCACTTATTTCTCCACAGGGCCTGGAGCAGCCCTCTGGCCCCATCTAACATCCTCAGGAAACTATACCCTTCCCTATTGCTTGCCGTTCCCCACCTCAACCAGGACCTGGTGTTTTACATCAGTCGAGATGGGCCTGTCTGGAACCACACCTGTTGTCTACTGGTCACACAAGTTGCCATGTCACAGAGAGGCCTGTCCTGGGGCCTACCAGAGAAAATTTAAAAACTGCAGAAAGATTTCTTGTACTTTTATTGCTAGTTTTTCTCCTAGTTGGTAAAAACAATCTTTCAAAATTCCAACTTTGCCTCTGCTACAACCAAAAAAGGCAAGTCTTATCACTACACCCTTGAGACAGGCAGGAACTGCGTATGGTTTGTTGCAGCCATGACTGCCTCCCCTCTGACAGAAGCAGAGTAGCCAGGACCGCCAGGACCCAAGAGATACCAAAAGGACTTTTCCCGCCATCACTGAGGCCACCATAGAAGTCTGGGGAAAGGGAGGGACTGGAGGTCTCCAGGGAAAAGATGTGAGTTGGCCTCCTGTTGGGTTAGGCCAGTGCTGTGCTAGAGCCCCCTTGGCTCACACGAGCCAATAATGAGCATCTCTTTCTGGCTCTATTTTGAGTAAGCCAACCTGGGTAGCAGCAGACAATGATAGGAGTGACACGCTGAGGGTATCAGTTTAGGGATCAGGGACCAGAGCCAAAAACAGAAGGGAATTTAATAGTGAGGGCCAGGAAGTGAGGCACAAGTCCCGTCTTCACCCTTCTTTACCTTGTGAAGCCAGCCAGGTCTCTGGCTTCCAGAATCCTCACAATTGTCCCTGTAGGAATCCTGAACCCTCCTTCAGCTCTCTTTCCTTCCCAGACCCCAAAGATAATGCAATTGTTCACATTATTTCTCTAGGGGCTGGCTTCACATTCCTAAGCTCTCTCTCATTCTTGGGGCTTGAACTTTCCAACTAAGAGGTGATTTTCCTCACTTCATGTCTATCCCCATCATTCCTCATTTTTCCTACATTCCTCATCCCGTTTTCCTCAAATCAGAACCACTGTTCAAGAACCGAATGCTCAAATCCACCACGATCTAATCCAAGCATGTCAAACTCGTGGCAGGCGGGCTTCAACACGAATTTGACATGCTTGAATTCCTCCCCTCCACCCCTTTGGAAAACTCTTCTCATCCCCTTCTTAGAGACCCCAGGCCCCTCTGATATCTCTCCATCTCCTTTCCTCCCTCAAATGGAAGTAACACATAACCTTGAGAGAGTAAAGTGAGGACAAATCCAAGAACACACACCTTCCTTCATTCCCACAGAGAAGGACTAATAAGGTCACTAGGGTCAGACATCTGAGGATTACAATAAACCACAGGCCCTGTCTCCCATGGGCCTTATACACTGGCTGCTAAGATCTGGCCAGAGATGACATCTGTGTGAGGCTCCATCCACCAAATGGAGCTTAAAGTGATACATGTGTCATGGTTACCATTTGGTTAAGCTATGTGATTATGGCAGAATAGTACAATTTTTAGACAACCACCTCTACTGGTATACATAGTGCTTTATTGTTTAAATGTTCTCATTTAATCCTTGTAGCAACCTTGAGGTAGGTATTATTATCCCCACTCTACAGATGAGTAAACCAATGTTCCTAGGTTAGATTACTTGCTGAAGATCATACACTTATTAGGGCATAGCCACTGAAAAGTCCAAACCCAAGGGGACTCTTTTGGGTAATTCACAGGCTGCCGCCAAGGAAAGTAGAGCTGAAAACGTCAACTGGGAAGGGCTGGGTCATTCATTGGAGATCAAAGTGGGTAGGGGGGTCCTCATCAGGGATGAATGAGGCACATTTACAGGCCAAGACCAGACCGAGCAGGAGAAGCCTAAAGCAAGTGCGAGCCGTGAAGCTGGAAGAAGTCTTTAAGTTTAGTGAGAGTTGATAGTGTCTTCAAATATGCATAGAGCTCAGCTTCCAGGGTCTGGAGAAATGAGACGGCATCCAGGAGCTGCAAGTCCAGGGGTTGGCCACAGAGCAGGTGGGCCGAGGCAGAGAGCTGCTGCCAACTGGCACCATCTCAGCTTGGGCAACGGAGTCATGACTTGGGGGCAGTGGTCCTTTAACTGTGTTAAGGCCTTGAGAATCTGATGAAAGCCATAAAACATCCCCCTAACCCCCGCCCGAGAAAAACACAGACACACATATACAGACAACATTTTGCATATGATTTCAGGGAGTCCATGGACCCCCACTGGAGAACTAACTGCTTTAGGGCAAGGGTGTCAACCTGAGTAAAGTCACTGATACAAACTTATCTTTACACTGCTTGTATTTCCTGACAGTTCAACTTTTGTTGTTCCCTAATATTTAGAATGTTGTGAAATTTATTTTTAATGGGAGCCAAGGAAAGGGGGTCCAGCCTGCACTCCAGCCAGAGAAAGAGAGCAGCTGTGCATGGCAGTGGTAGCAGCCAGGAGGCAAAAACAAACAGAAATATGGGGTCACATGTACTGTTACCCTTCCCACCCAGAAGGCCTCTTTGGGAGTTTTTCTCAACTCAAGGGAAGGGTAGTGAGAAGTGATTGGGGGAGTGGGGGCAGTTGTTTATTTCCTTTTAGAAAGCGATTCCTTCACTGGCTATAGGGTCTAAAGTTCTGCAGTCAATCCCCCACCCCAACCTTCCCCCTCCTTACCCCGATGAATACACCTGAGCAAGGGCCCCGTCATTCATGCACATTTGACAGGTGTCCTATGAACACTCTTATACACATGCTCTTTCATGGAAGAAGGAAAAGTGGGGTGGATGAGAATCATGCACTCTCCACAGAGTCAGACTAACTGGAAGAATCAGCAAAACCACTCAAAGGACTCAGTGCACATTAGCTTCCAACCACCTCCATAGCTCCACCTTCTGGCCAGAATCCAACCAGAAGACAAAGTCATAGCTATGTCCTATGCCCCTCCCCAAATTTATGGGCCCAAAATCATGGGCCAGGACTGAAGGGGTCACTGGGGTTCAGAGAGCAGGGGTGGGAAAAGCCCTGATTCACTGCAGAGAGAAGTTCTGATCTCTCATTGGAATCAGGAATCTGGACACAGACAAAGGCCTGGACTGGAACCCATCTAGGGCCAGAGAGGGCTGACACTGAAGTCAAGTGATCACTCAAAGGACAAAGAGAACTCAGAGGCCATGATGGTTTTCCAGGCCCAGTGACCCCAACATCTCAATGGTCACTCCATTCCAGTGGCCAGTCATGCACTAGTGGTCACTTGTCCAGCCCTAGATGGGTGTTTCATCACATGTGGCCAGAGGAGCCCCAGTAAACCGATTATGGGCTGGGCTCGGGCAAGGATCAAGCAGAAAAGGTGGAGGTAAGCTACCAAAACCACTGCCCCTCTTGCCTACAGCCAGTGGGAGCCGCTCATCTTCAGGAGACAGAGGGAGGATCCTGGCTGGGACTTGTGGTCCCAGATGGTGGTGCCCCCAGGTCTGAGCCCACCTCGTTTCTAGCCAGAGGTTCCCTCTGTCGCTGTTGCTGCTGATATCGACAAATCAGGAAGAGAGACAGGGATGCTGCAAGAACCCCCAGAAAGAAGCCAGCCAGTCCAGTCCCCATAGTGAGGGACCGTCTCCAGGGGACCAATGATGGCTGCCCCATACCAAGGTATAAGCCGCTACCACGCGGGTAGCCCCACCCTCCTGACATTCACAAGAATAAGCACCCATGGCCCCTGGGGTTACCACCACCTCAAGCCCTTCCTTCCTGGGGGTAAAAGCAGTCACTCCACTGGGCTGGTGCCACACACAGGATGCCCAGGCTGAGCTTGGGGAACATGGCAAGACCACATGCGCAGCTGTAGCCACAAGAACTTCAAACACTACTGGGTGTTCTGCAGAGAAACAGCAAAGGCATAAAAGGTAGTGAGGCTATAGGCCGGGGGGTCGAGGGCTGATGAAGAGAAACATAGAGGGATATCAGATTTGAGAAGGAACCATGGGGGCAAAGCTAAAAGGAGATTCCCAAAAAGGGTAAGGCCCAGGTCACTGGCTACCATATCTTCCAGGATCCAACTTTCAAAGTGGGTCCAAAATGGACAACTTTCTAGCCTCTTTCCACCCAACTCCACCCACATTTCCCTAAGCCAGACAGACCTCCAGGCTCTTTAGGACACAAAGAAGAGACATCCGCTGACTCTATGTCTTGGACCAGCCTACAAAGAAGAGAATGTTTCATAAACCCAGTATCAATATTCCCTTCTATACTCCTCAGTACCACAGAATACTCACTCGTTCTATCTCCCATCATCTCATTAATCACTCCTGGAATTATCAGTCAACATTCTCATCATTAAAATTTCCCCCAATACGCCTCATGACGATTAGCATGTCAAATTCTACATATGTTCTAGCAGACCATAGAAAATTAAATCTGCACTAGGTCTGTTGGAAGGATGTTTGGTGGTGTGCTTTAAAAAAACATTGGAACCTTCCAAGAAATATGGCTGACTGTCCACACCATGAGATTTCTCTGGAAAAAAATATTAAAACTACATGGTGGTCTGGGGAGTTTCTTTTTTTCTGTTAAAAGAAAGTGAGGACTTCTCTATAAAAGTTAATCAAAATTCTGTGAGGGTCAGTGAGATGACTTTGTTTCATAATGCTGCTCATCTCTATATAGGAACTCTTTCTTCAACAACTGTTGATACCTACTGGCCTCTAACAGATCTGTTACAAATCATACAATCTTGGTACTGTCAGGATTTCAATGGGCTGTGTCTGACAGAAGGACAGCAAGACAGGCTGCTCACTCTGAACTTCCTGGCACCACTACCAGAGGGAGGGAGGGAGGCCAGGGAGACCTCTAGTGGGCCTGCAGTGATGACCAGGTGGAACACACAAAGCTTCAACCAAAAGTAGATTCCCTTTGAGTGTGAATTCCTTCAACATGAATTGGAGCCCCTGAAATAAGCTCTGAGACTAGTATGAATATGTGAAAGTCTCTAGGTAAAACCAAGTTTGCTTAGTCTAGCTGACAGTGGGGAACATGGGAAGGCCATAGATGTGGCCATAGCCACAGGAACTTCATGGTCTATGTTTTCTCCCTTATATGAATTGAGATATGAAGGGTAGAGTGCACAGAAGTACCAGCTTGGTCATTTCTCACATTACTAAGAAGTATACTGGCATGTGTGCACACCCCACATCCTACACACACATAGATATATATGTGGAGGAGACCCCAAGGCTCCAGTGCACAGGATATACAACACCAATTAAATTCTTATTTCAATGAATATTAAAACAATAAAGGAAAGAATAAAGCACTTGTTTTCATGTAAGATGTGTCAAAGTTCTCCCATGAGAAACTAAAATACCAGATTAAAGTTCTTAACCAAAATAAATTCCAAAAAACAAGTACTTTTGTTTCTAAAATATTTGTAAGATTGGGATTTAGTAATATGCACAAATATACAGTAAGTTAACTGGACTTCAAAATAGGAATTCATGAAGTCAGTCTGAAAAAATACCTTCCAAGCAATCAATTAAAAATTACTCATTTGAAAGGAATCTCAATTAAAGATTAAAAGACTTAAGAAACATATCAATCAATTACAACTGATGGACATTATTTTGATCCTGACTTAAGCAAACTATCTTTAAGTATATGCAATTGTGAAAACCAGACATTGATTAGATAGTTGATGACATTAAGAAAGTGAGTTTGCAGCATGATAATGGTAATATGGTTACATTTTTTAAAAGCCTTTCTGTGTTAGAGATACACATAGAAAGATTTAGGGATGAAGCGATATGATGTCTAAGATTTTCTTTAAACAATTGGGAGTAAGTGAAGATAATGATCAAGCAAGACTGGTCAGTTGGTGGATATTGATGCTGAGTGATAGATACATGGAAATTTATTATACTATCTAGTTTTTGAATGTTTGAAATTTAAGAGAGTTCTTATCTGATACACATATATAATGAAATATTGTAGATGAATATAAAGTCAGGGATTTGCTTCAATGTGGCACATGATTTTAAGTGAACTGCTGAGTGGAAAATGGATGATGGGATCCCCAAATGGACAAAACAAGACCATTTGGAGGTTATTGGAGTAATCCAATTAAGAAATGATGATGGCTAGGACAAGAGTGATAGCAGTAGAGAAGAAGAGAAGTTGCTGTGGACAGAGGATATAACAGATGGAGCTAGAGTCAGTACCAACTGCAATATAGTGTGGGCAATTTCCAGCTTGAGCAACTGGATTCACAGAGGTCCCTTCAGAGAACCATGTGAAAGAACGAGAAAACAACAGTGCATGCTAAGACCTGCTAAATTTCGGCAGTTTATAAAGCATCCAAGTAGGCAGTTGGATAAGGAATTGTGTAGGTCAACTACAGATACACCTGTAGTTGTCAACAACTCTCAGTTGGTGTTGAAAATGATGGGAAGAATATCATCTAGAGAGTGCGTAAAATGATAGACTGAACCATGAGAAACATCAAATTTCAGAAAATGGATGGAAAGGAATGAGTAAAGGGAGATGGCTGGTGAGACACGGACAAAAACTGGGATAATGCAGAGTCCTAGAAGGCAACAGGAAAGAGTATTTCAAGGCAGGAAGGAGGGAGTGTGCAGCTGTGGAAACCACTCTAGAAGCTCTTATAACATGGACACTGAGCAGTGTATGGCAACATGAAAGTCAGTCACATGGTCCGGGGCAGGGCCAGCAAAATGGCAGGAACATGGATAAGGCCCCATGATGGGCAAACAGATGAGTTAGTAGGGACTGACAACACAGTGACACTAAAAGAAACACACATGGCAGCATGAACAGATCAGAAACAGGCAGATATATGGAGAGGTCAGAGCTCTGTGACAGCAGGCAAGAGGCCAGGGCAGCCACACTCACCCTCCATGCTCGTCAGCATGGGCCACACACGCATATAGCCGGAAGCTCCAGGCACAGACAGGGTCTTGGGCCAGGATGCACTCTGAGCAGCTCTGGAGACGTCCACAGTTGGTTGTGTTCACTTGTGTTACCTCAGTACGGGAGCCAACCAGGAGCCAGCTCTAGAGAAAGTGAGTAAAAAAGAGGACTATGCTGCATCTCCCAGACTTCTGGGTCACAAGCTTGCTCAGATGTCTCCCCACCAGTCTCCCCCAAATCTGTGACTCACTTGATACAATTTCATATTCTCAACTGGCTGTGGCTCTGGGAATAAGGCCAAATCCTCAAGGATGCTGAGCTTGGCTCCAATCCGCACAGCTCTGTGGAGGTGTCCATCCTCTAGGAAGCAGGCAGAGGGCACGACATAATGACACACTGTACCTGTGCCTGGGACTCTCAAACCTGTAAGTATACAACCCTCTCTTTAACAAGAGCATGTGTGCACGGGATGGGCAATGTACTTGGCTCCTAAACATACCTGTCCCCAGGTAGAGCACATCATACTCTTTCCCCGACA